>NC_138244.1:13704455-13854582 GCF_964197995.2 Scardinius erythrophthalmus
TGTGTCGGAAACAAAACTATATCTGAATTTAAAGTCCCCCTGTAGTCAATACTTTTATCCCTTAAAACTCATCTTTGATCACCAAGATTACAAATTTAAACGTTTTTTTCCTGTGATATTTTTTTTTACTCATGCCTTAAAGGGATAGTTCACTTTGAAATAAAATTTTGGTATGTTTTAGCTTACCTCAAGGGCATCCAAGATGTAGGTGTCTTTTTTTCCGCAGTAGTTTCAATTTTGATATTTTTAGGTCAAACCGTTCTTGTCTGTCAGTCGTATAATGCAGGTCTATGGTCACTGTCTCAAAGAGCATGCACAGAGTCCAAATTAAAACAATTCCCCATCGTCCAAATTAAACAATTCCCCATCGTAAGTACACATTGTGTGAGAAAACGAACAGTATTAAATCGTTTTTACCTCTTGTAACACAGCCACGTCCAAGTGATCTGAGGGCGCGGGCGCTTCCTGCTGTGTGACGTGTGCGCAGACTGGTGCATAGATATATACACCAGATGTCGCATTAAAGACATTCGTTCCAATGAACTGCCGTAGCCAAGGCGGAATCTAGTGTATATATCTATGGGTGTGGGGAATTGTTTTAATTTGGACTCTGTGCATGCTCTTTGAGACAGTGACCATAGACCTGCATGATATGACTGTCAGACAAGAACGGTTTGACCTATAAATATCAAAATTGAAACTACTGCGGAAAAAAAGACACCTACATCTTGGATGCCCTTGAGGTAAGCTAAAACATACCAAAATTTAATTTCAAAGTGAACTATCCCTTTAAAATAGCGTAAAAGTAACTCTACACCCTTGGTTCATGTAGTATACATGAATCCATGAATATGAAAATGAGCCCCGCCTCCACTCACTCATACAGGGTCGTATACAAGTCGATTTATCAGAATGGTAATGCGTTTTATGTATCGCTCTCTACAACGTCGGACACATAACGGTAATAATGAGCTAATGTTACATAAACCTGTTCGCCATCTCCGTACTCTTTCTAAAAATCAGCATCCTTAGAAATGTTTGGAACAATTTAGAACGTCAGTGGAGAAAGGCATATTGTTCATCATAATATACATCGTATACATAATTCACCCACTATATGGCTAAATGTACCCAACTTTTCATATCATCAGAAAAATATACTGGGACAACCTGGCTTCTCTTGAGACTCCCCTGCTTCCCAGCAGTTAATGATATGCTAAAGCCACCAGCACATTGACGTGATTGGTTACAATGTAGTTTGTGACATCAGAAACACCAAACCGTGGCGATTTCTCTCTCTCTCTCTCTTTTTTTCACTGCAGATTTAAGTAGAAAAGACTCAGCAATGGTGTTGACATGGTTTGTCTTAAAGCATATTAAAAACACCACATAGACATATAAACATCATTAAAAACTGGATTTTCACTACAAGGGACCTTTAAATATCGAAGGCTTCCTCAGCAATTGGATACACAGTGATATGGACAGTAACTATGACACCGGATTTACTGTATCAGTTTGAGTCCTCATCCTTTGGAAGTGCGTGCAAAGTGAATTTGCTTTCACAGCGCAGAGTCTTCTCGACATGTTGACAGCATGAACCAAACTCTTTCAGGCCTCAGCTACAACTGCAGTGTTTGAGGGCGACTTTAACATTAAGCCAGTAATTATTTTCATGTCATGGTGGATTACATTTACATTTATGCATTTAGCAGATATTAAAATTCTAATTTGTCTGAATTGAAAAAATGAATGCTACAAGTGAATTTAGGCATCACAACATTATAACGTACAGTATAAAAAAATAGATCTTCATTTTGAGATTGGCTAAAGGTTACATATTAGAGTTAATTATATTAGCTATCACTTACATGCAACACAGAATGCATTATTTATACTAATCATCTTGTGCAACATGCTTTGAGCTGAAGCAGGCGTCGTTGTGTTCGCTCAACAGAAAACGCCTGTACACTAAAGGAGTCAATATCACAAGCTAAGCGTGTAAAGTGCCCTTAAGTCATGTTTGGGGTCAAGATTATGGTTAATCTTAATGCGTGGGAGGCATTTCCATTTGATTCAGTTTTTTGTGGCTTTTGTTTGCCTGTCGTGATGAGGTCAGCTCCTGATAAACACGTTTCTTCCCCTCTGTCAGTGAGCTCCATTTAGGGTGCATCCGACTGCACTGATTTGTCAGCTTGTCTCACGTATGTCTGTCATTCGGAGAACAGCCCGTAATCAAGCTAGAGCTTCAGTAATCCTCAGAGAAACCATTCAGCTTTATTCCGCCGTCCAGTCAGAGATGTGAGCTGAGGGAGGAGGTTGGAATGAATGACAAAGTTATGTCTTTATGATTGCATCTACTGAAATCTGACAACAGATGCAGATACAAACTTACAGTGAGGTGACTTGTGATTCAGTCCAGTGATCTGATCCGTTAGAAAGAATCACCTTAGTTGATTCATTGTCCTCTATGTTCGTTTGTTGTATGCCGTTAGCCAAGCAAACATTCGACTGCAGAAACACTCACTGAGCCAATGACCCAGGGTGAAAAACTGAATCAACTGCCCTTGACTAACCGAGCAAGACCAAATACTGTGTGCGGCTGAGATGTCCTTGCTTGAATGAATGACAGTTTCCTGAATATCTCAAAGAACCTGTAGAATGTTAAGTCTCCTGAGGCTTTTCTAGCTATTACTTGGCGGCAACAAATAAAATGAGACTATTAGAGAATTATTTAAACTTGTTTATTTGTCTTGCTTGGAGAAATTGACACTTTTTTCCTTGGTAATTTTAGCTAAATAAACCCTGATGCAAAGCTTATAACTTATAAAGCTTATATAACGTCTGTTGATTGTATTATATACATATACATACACATTTTATTCAAGGATGCATTCAATTGATTTCAAGTGTAAGCATTTATAATATTACAAAAGATTTCTATTTCAAATAAATGCTATTCTTTAAATGCTTTTTTTCAACATTGATAATAATAAGAAATGTTTCTTGAGCAGAGAATGATTTCTGAAGGATCATGTGACACTGAAGACTGGAGTAATGATGCTGAAAATTCAGCTTTGCATCGCAGAAATAAATTACTTTTTAAAATATATTAAAATTCTTATTTTTTTCACTGTATTTATAAATAAATATAGCCTTGGTGAGCATAAAACATCAAAAAATCTTACCGACCACGAACTATTGATTTTGTTTGAAACGTTTTACATTATTATTGTGTATGCTTTTAGATATAATTGTAATTATGCATACATAATGAAAAGAGCAAACACTGGCTACTCAACTAAAACAATGAAAGAGCCTTTAGGTTCGTCATAGAGCTGAAAACAAACCATGGCGACTGTCTGTCATAGCTGGACATCTCATACACTGACCCATGAGGATTTCATAGAGACTGGGCCGTGGCTCGCCTAGTGGGCGCACCTGAGGGACTGAATTCAAATGTCTCACTGTGACTTTATTAACCTTTGCACTGGTTAGAGAGTGCAAGAGTATATCGCCCACAGCAGGAGCTGCATCTTAAAACTCTAATCACATATGCGCCACACAGCATCCTGGCAATTGTGCTCAAGTTGTGTGCATCAGGACAATAATGCTTCCTGAACAGAAGCAGAAAACAGATCAGTGGAGCTGTCTCTTGTTATCATGGTGCTAAAGCTGGAGAGCCATTGTGTCTGCAAAAAGACCTGTATGGCTGTCTTGATGCATTTGGAAAAGTTGATGTGTCATGCGGCTTGCTTACACAAAAATAGATGTTTCTTCACATCATGTTTGGATAAGGCCATTTAACAGAAACATACGTGGCTCAATCAGATTTTTATGGAAGCTTGTTTCGGCATTGGAATAAAAAATTTGTAACTTTATAACTCACAGTTGCAAGTTTATATCTCACAATTGTGAGAAAAAAGTCAGAATTGAAAAAAAGTCTTACAAACTCACAATATAAAAAGGTACTTTTTATCTCACAATTCTGACTTTATTTCTCACTATAAAAAAAGTGAGATATAAAATTGCAATTGTGAGGAAAAGAACCCTGAATTGTGAAATAAAAAGACACAATTAAATTTTTTTATGCTTCCAGCTTACATTTTAGAGCTGGAATCTCAAATTCATGCACTTAATTTTAACTGAACTATCAAACCACATCCTGCACTGAGTTCTTATTCAGTTTTATAACTTTATTTGTTTTATATTCTTATATTGTCTCTGGTTTTATAGTTTTTTTTATGGATCTAAATATAAATTATGACTTCTGTTCTGCTCAACAATAGAGATGTTCCTTTGTATTAGACACATCCCAGCTGCAAGCTATTTTATAGAAATTGGTAGGGACAAAATAAACCATGGCAAAATTGGTGTAAATGACATGCATATGAGTTCTGGTCGGTCGTATTTGTCATGTTTGTGACTGGAAAATGTATTGTAAGTCAGTACTCGGCAGACACTGTGTAAACATGGCCCCTAGGAGTTATTTTTCTGTTACATTTCACTCTCTGGTCTGGCATTTATGTAACATGTTTTTATTTAAATAAATAAGTAGCTCAACAGAATCACAGATTGTGGAGTGTGGACTTTTTTAATGTGCTGGGCTGTCATGATGTATTAGGCCACCTGTTAATGAACTGACATTAAGAGTGAGGGAGAGCTTGTAATTGATGAATTATTTCAGTTACACTTTAAAAAAGCAACTTGCTCCATGCACCTAAAAATGCTCTGTCCATTGCTATGCTTATCGCTGTCAATCGGATTCAATCGTGCATTTAAATAAGGTTGCCAATCCAGAAACTTTGCAATGTGTAGTTAGCAGCATGAAAAATATTATATACAGAAAGCGAGCAAAGATCGCTGCCATTATGATCACTGAAGCTATCAATTACAACGCAAGGTAAACAAAGCTGCGCTCTTGCGGAAACTCCCCGTAATCAATGAAGCTTTGCAAATGAATCTCTTATTGACATTGTATTTATACTTTGTTGTAATGAAAGGATTCGTGAGCATGCAGAACTCGCGCTGAACAAAAACTCTGTTGAGTAGATTCTGACTAACTTTAAGGGATACTTCACCTCTGGAAAGATGAATGTGTATTTAAAATAGGTCATTTATGTAGAAGAAATGTGAAATTATTTTTGAATTTGGAGCTTTCTAGACTGAGAAAATTCAGAAAATGTATTTTTGGCTTATGTGGATGAAAGACAACAACTCCCAGAATGCACTTGCTTCGCTGCCCTACGAGGCCACTCCCAAGCCACGCCTACCAGTAAGAGAGCACAGTTGAAAACAACAAGGCTAGGCTACTAGTGAGACTCCGTGACGAGTTTGCCCGGGATTTCGAGATCGCCCAAAATGTCCGGGATTCGGCTTTTGCGTTCTACAGTCGCCATTCATTATGTTCACTGTGGCGAGCAGGACGAGGCTGAGGGCCGCGGGAGAACAACGCGAGGCCGGTGGCGTCATTACTGAGACGCACCGGTCTCGTATCTCTCACGGAGGAGCGGGAATTTTCTTAGCAATGTTAAAACGCACATCAACCGATCACTTGTTTAGCGTTCATGTAAACACTACATTCAGATTCACCAATCGGAATGAATTCAGTTAGATTGAAACAAAAGGTGTGCATGTAAACAATGAATGGCGACCGCAGAACGCAAAAGCTGAATCCCGGACATTTTGGACGATCGATACATAAATCTCTCGTCTCAGGGGGATATGAGGGTGGAAAGCACGGTAATTCGAAAAATACTACAGGTTTTCTACTAATACAAAGCTTAATGCTAAATCCTGAAGTATCCCTTTAAACACATCTGATTAGCCGTTGCGTTCATTGCTGATTGGCTACAAATCTGCAAAAACATGTTGTAAATAGAAACCTTTGACAAATTTGTAAAATCTGTAAATTTTCTTGTGATTGCTGATATACAATGAAGGTTATTCTGATAAATGTACAAATTGTGTACTTGATTTAATTAAATATTTTAATAAATTTACAGTCCTTATTAATTTATGCTATTCTTATATAATGCGGCCTTTAGGAACATGAATACACTGTTCTACAAAATGTCACAACAATTTATGTCGAAATATGTCACTTAATTGGCCTTTGAGTGCACTTTGTGTTTTCTGCAAGGTCACTACAGTAATTTCATCCAGAGCATCTTGTGCTTTTATTTGTTTGGCAGAAGTGGCGAAGCTGGATGAGGCTGTAATCATAATTTTTTTTTCTCCAGGATTGTGTTTTGGATGTAGAAATTAGAGGCAATGAGCTGTAACGTTTGATTTATGCGGCCAAAGTCATTCATTTTGCAAGGAAATCAACAAACATTCTGTTCTAGAGGGGAAAAAAACACTCTTGCCTTAATGCAAAGCCTGTTAATGGTTCAGACACAGATTTGAGATTTGGAGCCCACGTATAATAATGCATTATATCACCTGAGGGACATTCACTGCCATGTAGCCTGTATCTAATGGTGTTCTGAACTTCTGACGATTAACATGGCCATCCGGGGCTGCACATTCACTCGTATGAACGTCCTGGCGACTTCTAGGTCACCTGCTAATGCAATTACTAGCACAGCCCACGGCCGGCCATGTGAACAAAAGGCCGTGCAAGGCGTGCATTAACTAGCTCAGTTTCAAAGCAACCGAAAGACCCCAATTTTCTTGGAGCATCTTTTTGTTACTAGTCCTTCAATTTTCTACAGTTTTTAATACAAGCCAGTGAATGTTATCAGTGTGACAGGAAGTCTAATAAGATGCAGCAAAAAGAAAATGGGCTTTTGTGGCCTTTTGTAATACTGGTGTCAAGGACAGAGGGCTAAACAAGATATCTGACTGGTTAGACTCTGACATGATTCAAGGATTGTGAGTGCAATAAAATGAATTGAATTAATTTTTAGAACAGAGCTGTTGCTAAAATTTACAAAGGTCTTATGGGTGGGAAGAGGGTGCCTGAAAATATTCTTCTTCTTTAAATGCCAGGTTTAAATTTTATGTTCTGGTTATTATTATTGTTAAATTATCTAATTTAAACCTACCCTGGTAATCCAGAGTTCTCGCGAGAGCACAAGTTGAATTTGCTCAGCGAGTTACTCTGGTGTCCAGTAATGATGCTCATTAAATATGCCCCTCGATCTGAGCTGCACCAATCACATCGGGTTATCTGATATAGGCGGGCCAGAGGCGAGCTAAACAGATGACAACAGCGCTGTGACGTCAAAGTCATTAGTAAACATTGCAAGATGCCTATGGATGAATACCAGTTGTTTGAAACGGCTTTGGCCGCTACAATGAACGAGTTAGACTTGGCTTTTTATCTAAAACAGGAAGAGAAGACGCCGCTCGAATCGTTCCTTTGCAAGAAGGAAGTTTTTGCGGTTTCACCGACCGGATACGGTAAGAGTATAATCAGAGAATGTCTAATAAGGTTAGCTCCGCTGGTAGCTGGGGTTTATTGTTGTGATTGGTCGTAGTGTTATCCAATTGCGTGCAGCGAGATTTTCAAATGCACGCCCCTCGAGCTCGGCGATTTTCATTAGTCGACGCCAGACCATTAATCTTTTAATTAATTTAATTTAAACCTGCAAATAAACAAGATTGGTTGACAATATGATAAATGTTAAAAAAAAAATTTTTTGATGATAATTAAGTTTTTTTGTTTAGTGCTTTTCAAAATACATAGTTTCAAAGCAGCTTTACAGAAAATTATTATCATCATCGAAATAAATATTTCTGTTGTGCTCATATGAATAAGCATTATTTCATTAATAACAACAATTGTTATTAATAAATTATAAGTTATATTTTTATAACAGTCAGCTTTTTGCCTTTAGTTTTTGACTTTTAAAAGCTTTGTGAAACATGCTCAAAGAAATAATTTTATTAACTTAATTTAGTCCCACATGATAAGGTTTCTTATGAAACAACCCTGAGCATTTAAAAACCTCAGTTCTGCGTAACATTCATTCCTTTTAGCACTCTGCTTTAATGAGGAAGTGATTGTGGAAAAACTGAAATTCGTGAATAATTCACTGCTCAATGTCATGGATTAATAGCAAGACATATTAAAAATCGCCCAAAGAACCACCATTTTCTTTTTGCCAATGAAAGAATAATTGTCCGTGTCGGAGTGTGGAATCCATTCAGAACAGCAATCTTCCCTACAGTGTCTTAAAGTCCTGTTAGTTATTTTGATTATTCACAAGCTCTTTGAATGGGTTAGGAAATGCTTTGACAGATGATTATTGAGCTCAGTGTGGTGCACATCATGGCCAGCATTTACCAGCAGGCCCACCAAATTATTAGCAACAAAAAAGTTTTAAAGTCATTTCTGCTGAAAGCACAGTGGGATGTAGGCTATTCTATAAGTGAAAACCTCTAGGAAGAGAGACCATTTCATATACATTTACATTATGGCAGTTTGCCTATAGCTAACATGTCAAGCTAGCATAGAGGTATCGCCAGTGACTCAAATGTTTTAATTACCCAGAATAACTGATAATTGTGAGACCTGCCTCCAGTTCACACTCTGCAGGGTTGCTTGAACTCGCAGCTGTGTCGTTTGACAGCTTCGGCTTCACTTTGAAAGGCTGTTAGCACACTCCAGTTAAAGAGGCTAATGTACGTGATACCAAGCTAGCGCTTGTCACAGACCGCAGTGATGCTTCACATCTCAAGTGCAGTGCTGTGCCACGTGAGCCACTGAGTAAGTTTACTACCACGCTATGTTAGAAAAACCAAACATATGGAGCAGGTTATGTGATGCTAATCTGATGTCAAAATGTATTAGTTTACAAATCAATAGAGCTGTGTGGAGTATAATTTTTTTTATGATGCATCGCAATGCTGATGTGATTCTGCATCGTTGCATCAAAGCAAAAGAATCGATTGCCGAGTTCACGCGCGTGATCATAGGTAACTAAACCTATGTGCGTGAACTCGGCAATCGACTACTTTGGACTTCAACCGAAAACAGGATGTAAACACAGGTATTTGCGCTGGCTTAAATAACATCATTTTTATACATATCTTTCACATCTACTGCAGTCAGATTCACCCGTGTTCACTCAGAAGGAATCACTCACATTTTCTGTGCACTTGTAATGACACATCAAGGATGTTAAGAGGCTAAAAGCAGGTTTAGTACTTGCCCCATTGAAGTCAACAGGGTGCAAATTTTAAAAATAGAATAACTCGGTGTAGGCAACACCGATTTTTGTCGTTGTTCTCTGTATTGACAGCACTCCAAATGTACAAAAAAATGAGCTCAATGTTAAAATTGACCGGAGTTCTCCTTTAATGTTGATCAAGCAACAAAAGGAAAGAGGGAATCACTCACTGCTCTTGACGAAATAACTTTTGCAGTGTTAATAATAATCAATTTATTTGTAATTAATACATATTTAATTATTTTTACATTAGATTAATAATTACATTTCTGTATTATTTCTTACCTGAATGCTTCTGTTAAATGAAAAAAATGTAAAGTACTGTTAATTTATTTTTCATTCTTAGATTGTATTTGTTCTGCTGTTAGTTTTTTTGCATCTTTGTTCTTATTTTTAATAACAAAGATATAATAACAAAAGAACTATGTGATTATTAATTATTATTAATAAAATAATTGGAGGAAAAGATTGAGAATCGTTTTATAATCGAATCGTTATCGTTACCCTCTGAATTGTATCGAATCGTGAGGCAAGTGAAGATTCACATCTCTACAAATCAAGCACTGTGGTCAAAGTATTTTGAGGTCATCTTAGCATAGAATAGTGTAAGGAACTACGTGAAAAGTCTTTTTTTTATCATAATTTGTGTGAAAAGGAATAAAAGTTTTACTGCCACTAGTGTTAATTTCAGCTGGAAACTTTACAACTGTATTGTATGTATAGGTACGTTTTTGGAGTTTGCAACAATGTAGGTAGAAGCATATTTTGAATTTGTCAGCTAACCAGTTTACTCTCCTTCATGCTGTTTTAAAACCTAATGACTTCATGTTACCATTTAACTCTCCTTAATGTTGATTGAAAACTCTACGGCTTTTTTCTCCTGTGGAAATTTGGAAGGTCGTGCTTTATTTTTAATGCACACATAATGAATAAAAACTGAAGCTTTCAAACCTCAAAAAAGGATGCAAAAGCACCATAAAATTTCTGTAAGGAACATACTGAAATCCAAGTCATTATTCTTCACTAATGCTCCGACCGGATCATTGTGTCGTGTTAAAGCAACACCATGGAGTTTTTCAACCTTCATAATATATTTCCAAGACCCTTGGGATGGTACATCGACTTACAATAGGTTGAATGGCACGTCTGCCATAGCCTGACAGGGTCTGTATCGCTTTTACTGGCACTACGGAACTTCGGGGTTCGGGTAGTAACCCTGTAGCACAAAAAGAACTACAAAATTTGACTGCTTTACGGCATACCTCACTTCCCCCACCACCCCCCACCCCCCACCCCCCATTTCCTCAAATTCGGACGTGAGAGCCCAACTAGCGTTTGTTTGCCGGCTGGTATAGCGTGTGTATGTTGTTGTCATGGCCGAAGCAGCAACGAAACCGAAGAAGGCAAAGGTTTTGTCGGAGGAGACTAGGAAGAGAAAAAGGGAGAGTGACAAAATCAAAGGCCGGACGAGGATCAATATTGGTCCAGCGTTCGCTCGCTGGCGTGAGCTAAAGGAGGAGGAGGCTGACTTGGCCGTCATGCTGTTGTTATCCATTCTGTAAAACAGATTCCTTCATCAGTAATTGTCATGAATACTCCAAGAACAGCTTGTTTTGTGTTCCACTGAAGAAAGAAAGTCAAACAGGTTTGATGACATGAGGGTGAGCAATTGATGACAGAATTTCTCAGAACTATCTTTTTAAGTCTCTATAGTATTTGTGATCTTGTCTTGTCAGACTATGACTGTAAATCATCAGTCTGATAGAATGGGGCTGTTTGGATTGTGATGTTTTAGCTGTGTGTCTCTGAGTAAGGCTTACTTTGGCATACATGTATGATTCACATGCTCAAACGTGTCGCTGTGAAGTTTGAAACCATTGCGTTTTGGTTACATCAGTGGCATCTTGGAGGCATCAAGTGCTTCTAACATCTGACACACTTCAGATTTGTGGAGATGGGATATTCATAGTAACACGCCAATTGAAACCGACTTTGTTGCTGCGTAATGGTACGCTCCTCTCAAGTGGGGTACTTAGCATGCACTCGGGTGTAATATATCCCACGGCAGATCATAAAAAATTCATTGATTATTTGGTTGCCAGGACATTCACGGCCATTGTCTGATCTATTAATTTATGTGTCTTGTAGCTTCAGTTGGGTATTTAATGTGCCTTAAAGAAGGCGACAGGATCTGTCAACTTGAATGTCTCATCTGCTGTCCTCATGGCGCCGACAGGACATTTTAACCCAGCAGATGCTTACATAACAGCTCTTAATGAGAAGAGCAGCCAAAATGGCATTCATCACCAGTGAGTGGTTCACTTAGCAGCTTGGTCATTTCCACTGTTGTGAATATAACACCTATGCACTCTTAACAGTTTTATGTGATCTGATTAGGCCTGACATTTTGAGAGGTAGACATTTGGATTCAATTAATTGAAGGAACAGGATGTCAGTAGTACATTTGTCGTCAGTTGTATTCAGTGCCTAATTGGGGTCAGTGTACGATGGTTTCAGTCTTCTGTCCATTGTATTTGTGGAAGAAATTTTCTGAAACTTTGTTTGCAAAGGAACATATTGCAAAGGCATGTATTTTGAGAAAATAAATGGAGCAACCAAAATGATGGTTCATTTGTTTTAAATGGTTCTTTTAATGAATCAAAAACACTACGCAGCCTGCTGTCTGACTCTTGAACGAATGAGTCTTATGAGTCTGTTGTTTTTAGTGAATCAAAAACATACAGTCTGACTTCTCAACAAATTACTCATGTGAACTAGTTTTTTTTAGTGAATCCAAAACATACTGTAAAAATAGTGTGGTCCAATTCCTAAACCAATAACTCGAGTAAATTTTTTTGATGAAATTCTATGAAGCCTCTATGCGGGTAAATAGGGCGAATTTATGTCGGTTGATAGGTTAAAGAAGTATAGGAAAGTGTCAATGGTCCATTTCTGAGATAGGTGGCGGTAATGCACATATTTGTTTGCGATCCGCCATAAAAAAACAAGAAGAAGAAAGCGCCGGAAGCGCGCGCGCCCACAGAGCACTTGGATGTGGTTGTATACAAGAGGTAAAAACGATATAAATACTGTTCGTTTTCTCACACAAACCGCTTGTTTCGTGTCTTAGGCCATCAATGTGTATTTACGATGTTGAATTGCTTAATTTGGACTCTGTGCATGCTCTTTCAGACAGTGACCATAGACCTGCATTATATGACTGACAGACGAGAACGGTTTGACCTAAAAATATCAAAATTGAAACTACTGTGGAAACAAAGACACCTACATCTTGGATGCCCTTGAGGTAAGTTAAAACATACCAAAATTTAATTTCAAAGTGAACTATCCCTTTAAAACTTGCCAGTTTACGAGAATACTTTTTGTACGCAAGAAAAACAAAAAAAATTCTCGTCGCTTGATATCAGGCAGATATCGATTACATAGAAGCCTATGAAGGAGTGAGCTCTCAGATTTCATCAAAAATATGGTAGTCTTAAGGGGTTGGAATAACATGAGGGTGAGTAATTACTGACAGAATTTTCATTTTTGGGTGAACTAACCCTTTAGCAATGCAATTGCTCAATGGTGGCCCATTTTCTGCCTCTCCTGTGTTCAGACAGATGGCCGGCCTGGATGGCGGATCACGTTCTGGTTCGCTCTCCTCAGGACCGGCTCTGGCTCCAGGCTGAGCCAGGTCATTGAATCCAGCCTCACTTGCTCTCTATGTCACCATCCCCTGAAGGCTGCAAAAACTCTCAGAGAAATTGAATAAAATATATTTCCTGGGTTTGCCAGCAAGCTGTCCTGTTCCATAAGCTGCACAGAGTGTGATGGAGGGGAAGGCGAATGTGTGCAGATGGAACGTTTAAACTGTCAGGACATGTACCTTCTGTTTCTCCATTCTGTGGTCTTGGGTTGCCCTCTCTCAGGACACAATATTGTTTAATGACGGTGGATGGGACATTAGCCCTGTAGCCATCCTACTTTCAAGGGATTCATGTCCTATACTCAGAAAAATAAATAAATAAAAATGCTGCTTGGCAGTTATGGTCTGGCATTAATGGTCAGGGAAGATAGATATGAATATCTGGGTTTTTAAAGACCAAGCCCCCTTTTCCCCACTGTTTTTCTTCCTTTTTCCTCTCTAGTCCTCTTACAGTCTCTTATGCTCATCAAGGCTGCATTTACTGATCAAAAATACAGTAAAAACAGTTTGCTAATAATATTGTGAAATTTAAAATCAGTTTTCTATTTTAATGTATTTCAAAATGTAATTTATTCCTGTGATGCAAAGCTGAATTTTCAGCATCACAGTCTTCAGTGTCGCATGATCCTTCAGAAATCATTCTAATATTTGGTGCTCAATAAACATGTATTATCAGTGTTGAAAACAGTTGTGCTGCTTTTTTTAGGATTCTTTGATAAACAGAAAGTTCAAAAGAACAGCATTTATTCAATATAAATGTTTTCTAACATCATAAACGTCTTTACTGTCACTTTAAAAAAAAAAAACAACAACTCACTGACCCCCAAAAACCCCCATGAGTTTTTCTGGAAATATTAATCTTAATAAATAAAGTGAATCAGCTGCATTTAAATCGTTAAAATTACTAATAATATTAAAATTACCTAATATTGCATATTCTATAGGGTTGTAACAATATCATGTCACAATATATGGCAATACCAAAATGCAACAATATGTATCGTGGATACTAGTGACAATATGTATTGTGAATAGTTCACCCAAAATTAAAATTACTGTGTGAGGAAAAAATTCAAGTTTTCAGAGATTTAGTGTCAGTAGTATGATATTAAACTACTATATATAATGTTGAATATAATGTATAATAATGCAATGGAGGAATATTAGTCCTGATAATGCCAAATATCTTATGTTACCAGTAAAAAGTAGCCTACATTATTTTAAATATATCTAGTCAGTGACAGAGTGCAATTCATCTAAAATAATTCTGTATTTTCAGCTTCAGAATCATGAATATTTTCATTCTGTTGTCAACATTGTCCTGTGCATTGGGTTACCAGCACCAAGTCCAAACCTATTCATTTACACCCACAATGTAATACCAAATTTAACCATTTTAATCAACAGTACATTTTTTGTTAACCTTTCACCATATGTCTTAGAGCATCGCAATAATATCGTATCGTGAGTTCAGTATCGTGATATGTATCGAATCGTGACATGAGGGTATCGTTACACCACTAATATCCTATATTAATGCATGCAGGTTTCTACTTGCTTGGAAATAACATTAGTTTAATTATTATGATAGAAGAATTGTGTATTTTTTACAATTTTCAGCAAGGGAAGCTCAAAAATATTCCAGTGGCAGTTGTGTAAGAAATATGCAAAAGAAATCAACAATAAATGTGATTCACTCTTGCTCTTTTGGAAAGGGCAGAAGTAATTACAAACATATCGGAAACATGAATTTCGCTGAGTGCTCGCTAACTTCTCATGTCTTTCATCAGAAATATGTGCTTAATATAGGCCTAATTGCTTTGAGGGGAATAAGGTCGGTCTGACCCATATCAGTACAATTAGTCTACTTTGAAAACTGTGTAATGAAAAGGGAGGAAGCCAGATAACAGGTCTATGAGATCCAGGAAACGCAAAGTGGCATGAACATATTAGATAGCAGGAGTCTGCATATATACAGTACTGTGGAAAAATCTTAGGCACGTTAGTATTTTCAGTGAAAAAAAGGGTTTTAAGCTGGTTATTTACACAATGGACTCGATGATGGTGAGATCAGATCATAACGGCTGTTGTCAGACAAAAATCTCACTGAATTATTATAACTAATGGCAAAAAGGATGTTTGGAAATGTAAACTTTTATATTTCCTACTGACACACTACAGCAAAAGATATATGAAATGAAATATAAGTAATATAAAAAAAGTACAAGTATAATACAAAAGTGATATAAATATACAAATCCGTTAATAACGTTGAAGGTATGATGGTCGTGGAATAACTAAGGCTTTACAAAATATTAAGATGTGTATGGAATAATATATCCAAGAATGCTGTCTAAAAGACCCCTTATGCAACGAGTAATACCAGAATTGATGGAGCATTTCAGAGCCATTCACAGCACTATCAGTCATGGTTACAGATGCTCTTGCTGTGTAGTACAGCTTGTGGAAATGGCTTTGGGCATCTGGTCATTTTGTTCTGCAATGTGAAGCTTTTCTAGCAGCTCTTGACCGGCCTGAATGTATAATGACGCTGTTAGTGTGCAGAGAGACGATCCGGCTCTGAAATATGTGCAAAACAGCAAGAGAGACTTTCAGATGTGTTGAAATACAAGAGCTATTTGGATTAAGATACACTGCATTGACAGAAAGCAATAAACTGTTTTATGATCATGTCTGTGCCAAATATTTGCACTGGCATAATAACTTGAACGAAATTGGTCTGTGGTGCTACAAACAATAAACAGAAGTGTGTTTAGAGCTGTTTACATTGTCCGATGGTCTAAATTGCTGCATGAAATTTTCAAGACAGTGGACTGTGCATGTAGAATGGCACCATTTATTCACGGTATATTCAAAAACTTTAGACAATGTGAAAAAATCGTTGTCTCACCTCACTTAGAGCCGTGCACTACTGGCTAATTTAATCAAGTAGAGTATCCTGTTACCTCTTAGTCATGCACTTCTTTTCTTACAGCAAGTTAATGACGTCAGAGCTTTAAAACTATTGTTGCATCTTCACATAATTAATGTATCTTAGGAGGTGCAGGTGGAAAACATGCATTATTAATGCGGGTGTTCTATGGGGATAACTAGGTAACTTTGGTCCTGTGTACTTTCTGAAATAACTCTTTTAAAATGCACTTTTCACTCTTTGTTTAACTGATTTCATTTGTCTACTAAAAAATGAAATGGATTAGAAAATAAATCATTTATATTTAATGATATTTAAATATTTATTAATATATCTGATAACATGGTACAGCAGTGTTGTTAATTACTATCAAAGTATTTATTATACTATTTTTATTTTTAATTTTAAAGAGTTTTTAATGTTGTTTATATATCTATGTGGTGTTTTTAATATGCTTTAAGACAAACCATGTGCAAATTAGTCAGTCAACACCATTGCTGAGTATTTTCTCCTTAAAACTGAATTGATCTAAAGAGTCTCAAAAACATGGTTTGAAATCATGTGTTTCTGATGTCACAAACATGTAACCAATCCCGTCAACGTGCAGGCTGGGACTTTTCCACGGTGAACGCAAGAACACCTTTAAGAAGGGACAGGTAAAATCGAGTACATGTAACAATATAGCAGGTGAATTATGTAAATTATGTATATTACGATGTTATGATGAACTATATGCCTATCTTCACTGACGTTCTGTTCAAAGCGTTTCTAACTCAATGTCTGACTCTGAGATGCGAACAGGGGAACATGGTAAATGTAACACATTATTAGCTGTTTGAGAGAGAACGAAGTCAAGCCAAAGGCTAATCATATTAATTACCGTTATGTATCCTACGTTGTAGAGAGCGAAACATAAATGCGTTATTTTGATACATCGACTTTTAGACGACCCTGTATGATTCACTCTTCTGAATCAGTTTCTGGTTCAAACATATATGACTGCATTTAACCAATATTTCCACTTGTCATTGTGTATCGTTTACTAAAATAATACCTTTATACCTTACCTTAATGCATCTCAAGCATGCATTATTTTACACTTGTCTTTTGTCTTCTTGGTAAGCAAGTACGCTAACTTTTTGAAAAATAAAAGAAGTTTGTCATGATGAAAACGACACCACGTCTGTTTGTTGTTGTTTTAAAAAAAAAAAAAAATTCATAAAATGAAATTTCACTTTTAATGGTCGAAAATCTGGATCTTAAAACAATAAAACAATACAAATCTTTACATAAAGCATATTTGAAAAGTGCAAAAATAAATGAAAGCATTGAATAAAGCTTCCCAGACAGGTTTAAAGATTTAGTGTCTCATCAGTCTGTATGGATTTGACAGCAAAACATTAGGTCAGCTATGTAACTCATTAGGGTCATGTGAATGCTCTCATATTTTGGCTTTCGATGTCGTCTTGGGTCTGTGAGTCAGAGTCATCCTCAGACCGCTTCAGAAAAATACACATGCACACAAACCACAAGTGACATGTGCGCTCATATGAACCCTTCATTTGTGGCAAAGAGATTCTCCGAAATGTCAGAAGGACATGATGTTTTTGCATTTGCAGGCTGTTTGCATGCGCTCTTCAATAGTTTGGGTTACATGCTGGGTGTCTTGTTTTACATCCGCTCCATAGAGCTGGCACTGACAGTCAGACGGCATGCCACAGACGAGGTCAGAAATGCTAGCCGTCCGTTGTGACGCAACCCCTCCCCAGGCTTTGCATTTTAAAAGGAGAAACTACTTTCTTTTGGATTGGATCCTTCCTACTATATTTCTCTCACAATATCAATCCTTTCTTCTAGCTGTGTTTTAAAGGAATAGTTCTCTCTCAAAGCTATATAGCATATGACTTCGGAAGACTTGTAATATGGTGCACCACTGTTATGATGCTTTAATGGTGCTTTTCTGTCATTTTGAAGCTTCACAGTCCCAGTCCTCGTTGTTTTTCATTATATTGAAAAGATTGGCCTTCAAAAATTTCTCTTGTATTCCACAGATAAAAAAGAAAGCCAGGTTTTGGTAGTAAAGAGATATTTTTAATGGAAATACTGCCTGATTCTGCTACCCTTTTTTAAATATATAATCTTAGTGTTTTTTTATATTGTTGATAGCCAAAGAGATGAAAAAGTAATTTACTTAGCAGTGAGAACTTAATCTATTAACAATCGGGGCTGTAAGTACATACATGGTGTGTAGTGCAGGGGTTTGTCTCATCAACTTTACTGAGCACAGCGGTTAAGGATTATAATAATTGATTTCAAACAACCTTGTAAAATGAGCTTATAGTTTTTGTGGACTGGCTCTATTTGCTGAGTAAAGGCCATGTTAGTACTTCTTCGGCAAGCATGAATATTTTTATTAGTCACTCATTTCATACTGCATTGAATAAGTCTTTACTTTTTAACAGTAGTTTGAAAATGGATATTGCATTAAAAACAATTGCATTTTTGTCACTGCATGAGGTCGTTGCAAAGCTATATGTCTTTTAAATGTTGCTATTTAAATATTTTTGATTTTATATTGTTTTGCTGGGTGCAAATTGTGTGATCAAGAAAAATAAGAATTTAATATTATTAAAAAAATTATATTGTAATCATAATAGTTTTTTTAGAATTGAAAGAATGTTGATTTTGCCATGAATATAGCCATTGCTGCTGATGGTGTCAAATCATAAATAAATTGATGGTGGAAAAAATATGTATTAATTTTTGTGGACTTGATTATAATTAGCTCGATATTTGGTGAGTAAAGACCATCTTAGTACTACTTTATCTATACAATTTATTTCATACTGCTTTGACAAAGTAGTTTGAAAATGGTTATTGCATTAAAAAACATTTTTTGGTGTTTCTGCTGGAGGTTGTAAAGTTATGTTAATTTGAAGGATTGTTTTTGTTTTATAATTATTTTATGTATTATATATTTATTTGATATGTTTTATATTATTGTATTTCTGTGTGCAAAGTCTATGATAATGATTTTTTTTTTTTTTTATTTGATGATGATGATAATATAAAGGCAACTAGAGTGGCTTTTGTCTGTTGGGTTAGAGGAGCTATTGTGATAAAATATAGAATAATAGGTAATGAGCCCAGTTGGAACCTATCCATAACATTTGATTGTCACAAGTATACATTTTTAACCTGTATTTATTCCAAACAAAAATAAGAACAAAATGTCAGAAAGGGTGATGATTTAAAGGGGTGGTTGAATATGATTTCACTTTTCTAACTTGAGTTAGTGTGTAATGTTGCTGTTTGAGCACAAACAACATCTGAAAAGTTACGACGCTCTAAGTTCAAAGCAAAGGGAGATAAGAAATCGTGTTTTAAGGACAAACGGCTGGTAGGGACTACACAAGCTTCCTCCCGGGTTAGTGATGTCACAAACCCTAAAATGTACATAAACCCCACCCCCCGGAACGTGATTTATAGATTATAAAGACAGAATATGCTAATCAATGACTAGAAGATAACTACACATAAGCTACATAAATTCATCAACTAACCATTCAGAAATGTTGTCTACATGTTGTCACTTCTTCTTGAGTCTCTCCATCTTTCTGACTCCGGTTTGAACATAAAAGGCTAAAAGTTTTTGAAATTTTCAGTTCATGTCTGTGTGAGGTAAAAGGACACGAGCTCTTGAAGCTCCGCCCTCTGTGCCGGGAGCAGCAGCTCATTTGCATTTAAAGGAACAGACACAAAACGGTGTGTTTTTCACCCTCAAAAAGTGACAACTTTAACATGCTATATAAAAATATCTGTGGGCTAAAACTAAAACTTCACATGTGGACATCAAAGACTTATTTTACATCTTGTGAAAAGTGCATTATACCACCCCTTTAAAGAAAATTAGTTAATTTTAGCATGTTTAGTCCCTAACTTTAGTTGGCTTGTTGCTTAGCATCTCTGTATGTAATTTAATTATTATCAGTGTGATTTCCATATACCTACTGCTGTCCAGAAGACTAAATGAATATCACAGTAGGTACTATATAAGCAAACTTTAAAGTGTTCTTCCTTTTGTTCACATCATATGAAGAAAATATCCCTTTTTTCCAACCTACTCCCACTGATCTGTCAGGTTCTACAGTTAGTTCAGTCTCTGTTTGACTCTCTCCTCTTTTCTTAGCATGATACAAAACAACAGTGTCATTGAAACTGCATTGATTATCGTCTGAATCTAAAGTCATTTTAAGCGAGTATTTACTCTGCATATCAGTGTGGTCATGTTGAGACTACCTGAATTACATGGTGAACTGAACTTCTAAACACAATAATGGAGGCTTTTTGGACCATAAATACTGTTATTCATCTTGCAGCTTGATTCCCAGCCAGTAAAACGTTGTGGCCTGTTTTTTGTTGGCTCTATTTGAATGTAGGCTACTATGCTGAATAGATCTGGAACGAGGCTAAGCTCTATTTTACTGTAAAAGTGACTCTCAAGGCGAATGCCTAGCCTTCTATTGTACTAAAATCGAGCCACAGTCCTATGTTGAGATCGCTGATGCTGTTTGGAAATAATTGAAAAAAAGATAATGGTCACAAAGTAAGCTAGAAATAAAAAGTGTAAAGATTACCATCAAGGACTGATTTTTTAAAATTATTATTATTTATGATTTCGGATGTAAATATAAAGGAACGGCAGCCTAAAATTGAATGTTTACACGACAGCCCCTTAAAAGGCGTTTATAGTTTGTGAAAGCTGTCTTCTGCTGTGAAGTTGGTTTCAAACTGTCAGTGTCTGCAAAGATGAATGATTCTCACCAGACCAGCTCTATGCAGTGGCTGTAATTAAATAACCTCTGCTGTTAATTAGCATTCCTTAATTACCTCCATTGGCCTTTCATCATTCTTTGAGCATTGCCAGGGCTCTTTCCCTCTGTTCTGTCTGCATACTCAGCAGTCATATTTCTACAACCTGTCATATTTTCTTAGTTTTTGAATTTGATGTTGTGGAAGGTAGATATTTGCTGTCTGTGCAGCTCGATGGAGAGTTTCTGCAAGAAGAATTAGCTTTCCTCAAGACCTTGATGGGATCTCCAAGTTGATGAATGGAAGTTACAGAAGTAATGAATCATAATTTTTCGTGGCAATAGTTTCCAAACTGCAACTGGCTGTCTTCCATTGTAAAGTACTATGGTGTTATCGTACCATAATACCATAGTATTAAATTATGCCGTTGTATATAGTACTCCCAGGTATGATATTGTCACATGTCCAAAAAATATGTATTTACCATGGTACATAGTAAAAACACATGATGTTACCTTATAGTATCATGTTTAAAAAAACATAGTATTTTTTTTTCATTGTGTTCCTCATACTATTTATTTATTTATTTATTTATTTATTTATTTATTTATTTATTTATTTATTTATTTATTTATTTATTCATTAATTCATTGTACAACACTTTGGTCAACTTTGTTTTTTTTTTTAAATGTGCTTTATAAATAAATGATTGATTGATTGATTGATTGATTTGTCTGTGTGTAATATGTTTAATTATATTAGAATGTATTGTTTTATGGCATTGTTAATATTTATGCATTAATATTAATAATATTTATTGTTATTGAATATGTCAATTATTATTACTATTTCGGTTGTTATTATAATTTATACTATTATTATTGTGTTATTGAATAATAATAAAATAATAATAATTTAAATAGTTATATAAAAACAAATATTTAAATATGTATTAATAATAATAATAATAATACTTTGTAAATATTTGAATGATTATTTAACAGAGCAATAATAATACTAATTCTAATAATAAAATAATTAAAATATTAAAACATAAAATGTTGAAAATTAATAATATTGTTATTGTTTTTTAAATAAATTATTGTTATTGTAGTTTATGAATTATTTGCAGATTGTACATTATTTGATGCATCATGAGTGAACATGAGTTAATGTTAAAGACTTTGTGAGTGGGTGTTGACCACCCTTACCCAGAAGCCTTTGGGCTTACACTGCTAACACTGTTCTTTTTTTCTGAACTTCTAGAGAAACCTTTAAAAGATGCAGACGACACAGCCGACATGTCCCTCTCAGACTCTCTTTTTGCACGCTGGGGTCACGACCTCGGCCCAGAGAGCCGCAAGGTGGCCCTGAAGAAGTTCCAGTACTACGGTTACAACAGCTACCTCAGCGACAGGCTTTCTCTAGACAGAGCCATCCCAGACCTCAGGCCAGACGGGTGAATGAATCACTCTTATTAGCATATACTGTAAATGCACTCACCCTTTGTTCTTTTGCAAACATTGATTTTCCTGTATCATTTTGGTCCTGGTGAACAAAACAAAGAAATCACTTAGAAGAAGTGAAGATATGCAGATTTCCTCATAAATCATCGGACCTTTTTTAAAAATGAAATAAATAGTTTCCTGGTCACAGTTCGGTCAAACCAAATCGAAAGTTAAACAATAAAATAGTTCATAATTTTAATTTATATATTTTATATCAGGCAGTTGTCATAGACAATACAGAAAACTATATGAAACAGTATGTATATAAATTGTAACGTACATTTTTATGGAGAAAAATAAGATATTTATTCATGGAAAGACTTCTCTTCCAGGTGTGTGATCCTCTATTTATGTTTGTTTTTATCCTCCTGCAGGTGCAGAAACATCTCATACCCCTCCAGTCTACCCCAAGTCAGCATCATCTTCATCTTTATGAATGAGGCGCTGTCGGTCATCCTGCGTTCCGTTCATTCGGTGATCCATCGTACGCCCTCTCACTTGCTCAAGGAGATAATCCTCGTGGATGACAACAGCAACAACGGTGAGGGCCTGTTGCTGCCTCAGCGCTGCTTTTTTGATTTGCCAGAGGCAGACAGGGACTCCTTCAGTGGGGATTGATTCTTGTATGACAGATTACGATGAATAATGCATATGAATGTGGATTCATGTGGAAAGGATATCTGAGGTCTGTAACATGATAAGACTAGGGGATTATGGGCTGCAGCTTTGCCGTCTGAAGCGAGACTTTTTTCTCACAAATGTTCTGGTCTTGAAGCGACCAGTTTAATCAAGTAAAATCTTTTATTTAAGGCAGTGTGCCAACTTGCACATTATGGCCTGGTTTCACAGACAGGGCTTAGAATAAGCAAGGCCTTAGTTTGATTAGGACATTTAAGTAGCTTTTATTAACCTGCAAGGACATTATAAAAGCACATACAGTATAAATGGGTTTGTATACATAAAAATGCATAGCTACCCATCAGGAAAAATAATGTTTTATTATTATATATAATAAAAGTTTCTCCTCACTATGTTTACATTTTACTTGCACATTTTCTGTAAAGCTGCTTTAGCAAATAAGATGCTTTATACAAATCATTTTCTGTTCACATTAATGGTGGTGGAAAAATATATGCCGTCAACTTAATAAAATAATTAATAATAAATAAAAGCGTCTGCCAAATGCATAAATGTAAATGTGAATGTAAATGTAAATGGCAATTGTCAATAATAATTAATATTTCAGAGATCATATTTTAATATTGCATAATCATCATATAAAATATATACGAGACAGTGACCTAAGAGTATTTTTTTATAAGATATTAATAATAATTATTGTTAATAATATTCATATTTTACAGCCAATATTTTAATATTTTATAATATTATTAAATATAAGATACACTGTCAATATAATATAAGTAAAAAAAAATATATATATATATATATATATATATATATATATATATATATATATATATATATATATATATATATATATATATATATATATATATATATATATATATATTAAGTATTTAAAACATTTCAAAAAATAAAACAGATATCTACATATAGTATTGCATTAGCCTGGCAAGCCAGACCTACATCAAGATGTTAGGTCTGGAAACTCACCATAGTCACGGCTCAATCCGAGGGGCGGGATAAACGGCTGTCTTTCAAATTCCCTCTGCACGCAATAGGACAGCGCTTCAACCAACCAGAGCGTTTTCCCAACAGCGGAGCTTAGTTGATAGATTCAACTTTTGCCATATCTGGCCGGCAAAACGACGAACACATCTTCCTTTTTTTAAGAATGACTTAAGTGCCGTTCTTTGCTCTTTTCTCAAAGAAAAACTTAACTCCAAGTCCTCCAGAGTCGCGGCCAAAGCCGATTCGAAAGACCGTTGTTCTCCATCAGCAGCCGCCATTCTTTGTTTTCAAGTAGCAGCAGCCAGGTAACCGTCGCAACTCTGTAGTGTATGTTAAGACCGCCCCCGCCTACTCTATACACAACGTGATTGGCCTGACCCAATCTGGGTTTTTGCAGCGAGAAGGTTTATTGAGAGTTGCTAGACGTACCTGGCTGCGAAATACATTTTGCTGCCGCTAGGGTGCGTCTAGATTTCTAGGCTAGTATTGCATATATCTATATATCTATATATCTATATATCTATATATCTATATATATATATATATATATATATATATATATGCTTTTATATTTTAGCAAGGGGATCAATGATTTGTTTTTCCTTCACATTAAAATGTTGGAAAACCCCTGGTGTAGACTACTGGCTTAAGAATGATTATTTTCTGAAGATAACTGCTGTGTTGTGGGCTAAAGTACACCACTGAGGTGGGTTTATCTCAGGCACATCAGAAAGTAAAGCTTTTTATTTGCTCCCAGTCACCTCTAGAGTATTTGTTTTTTTTCCAGAATAATGGCTTCACAGTGGTTATGCTACAGTGACCTTTTACTCTGCGTGTGTGGGGTATAGCGAGGGGGCAGGGGGGGTTAACGTGAGGTACAGAGGTTCGGACATTTCATTCTCTCACAGATTGGCAGTGGCCCCACGTCACACCATCTGGTTGCCATGGTGAGACAGGATGATGGCTTTCTCTCTAATAAAAACAAACAGCACGGGAGACAGATGGGAGGGGAGTAATCACCAGCAGACAGCGGTGAAGACTCCAAATATCACAGACCCATGGCAAATATTAGTGTCTGATGTTTGCAGCGCTTCAGTACATGTTCGTAATTCCCTGAGAGATCGAGGGGGGAGTCTATATAAACGAATTTTGATTAGAATGTAATAAAGTCAGGTGCAGGTGTCACTAGGGTCTTCCCGCTTCATTTCTCGCAAGTACTGAAACCTTCTCAGAGGCCACAAGGGTGATTTAGTAAACCGCAGGTATGAGTGTTTATATTGCAGGTTTTTCAACTAATCCCTCTTTCCCTTCCATTGACTCAAAGCTGAACTGTCGGAAAACCTGCAGAGGTTTGTGGATGAGACCAACCAGCAGCGTCCCGACTTCATCAAAGTGGTTCGGCATGAGAAACAGGAGGGCTTGATTCGCTCTCGGGTCAGTGGCTGGAGAGCTGCGACCGCCCCCATCGTGGCCCTGTTTGATGCTCACGTGGAGTTCAACATCGGATGGTCAGTGAAACTTGATTTTTAGGTTATTTTCTGCCAGAACTTAGCATGAAAATGCTAAAAGTTTTTTTTTTTCTTTTTCTTATGTATTCAAAATATGATTGAGAGTTCATATAATATAAAAGTTATAAACAATTTACATGTTAAATATTATCTATATCTATCTATCTATATATATATATATATATATATATATAAATAAATATATATATGATATAGGTGTAATTTTATCACCACTTATGAAATAAAAGTAGTATGACTGAATTGAAAGATTTGATTTTTAAAGTATTTAAATTTATATTTCCTTATATAGTTTTATCTACTGATCAAAATGGTTCAGTAAAACTGATTTAGACCAAAACATGACCAAACACTGTTACTTAGCATATTATGATCACATTTTTCTTGATGTAAATATTTTAATGATACTGTTGGTACATATTCATTTTTATTATACCAAATGATGGCAGAGTTTTAGTAGGATGTGGTGGGCTATGAACAAAAATGCTAAACAAAATTCTAATCAGTGAAAATTGTTCATAAAACCATTATTATGGAAATTGCCACACTGAATTGATGAAGGCAACATATGTAACATTTGCATGTTTCATGAAAGAGGTCAAAAGGTTCTGAATAAATCTCATTTTCACGTCCAGTTTTCTGTTACAGCCTATTTGTACCCAGTCTGATATGACTAAACAGCATGAAAGTACAAAATATTCATAAAGTTTTGCAACAAAACTATTTGCACAGTTTTCTCTGAGAATGCCATTCTCTGTTTGGCATTCAAACAAATAGAAAATCAATCTATCCTCCTACAAAAAAAAAAAAAAAAACTATTACCGCAGGAAATTCATAGACATGCAGTTTAATTTAAAATCTAGTCGTGCAGGCATTTTCATGCTGAGAATTCAGATTTGGTGTGAAAAGGCCTTCTGCATAATGTTGTTTTTGATCATTGTTTGTATAGAGCGTCGTAACTTGTAACCCTCATTGCTCTTTTGACCCCCCGATACGAGTGAATTCAAATAATTGCTTGCTTAACAAATCACGTTAAGTCAGTGTAACTGTTCAAATGTAGATGGAGACCAACAGTATGTGGATGGAAATGCTGTTCTTCCTGTGCGGCGTGAGTTCCCTGTGGGTGTGAGGCCAGGAATATTAGCAGAAGTGCCTGTCTACTGCAATTACTGTTCTAGGCACAGCTGTCAACTCACATACCTGTTAATTATTCTCAGTGAAACATGTCGAAAAAAACCCTCTTAAAGGGCTTAGATAGCGTCCAAAATCTATCTTATGGATGTCAGCTTATTCCTGCTCGAAATTCATGCTGCGTTCCATCAGTCCATGGATGCATCTGGAACTTTCTCTGGGGTTCAATGTGGTTTTTATAGAGTGGATAGTACAGCTTTTAGCTTGCCTGAGGCTATTCTCTGAGTTTAAATGCAGCGCTAATGCCTGTCTTCACAACTTTTGAGATGGTCTTTTAAAGTACCATTATCTCCAACAATGACATTTTAAGTTTTAGATCGATGGGTTCTGGAAACTACAAGTGTGAAATCACCTTTCAGATTCAGTGGCATTAAAGGGGATTCATTAAACATTATATTCTACGATTTCTGAGCTCCAAGAGACAAAATTAGATAGATCCATCAAAAACTTACTGCCCTTGAACTTAAAGCATGTTCTATTTCTGTTGATCTAAGGGCTGAACCAATCCTTCACAGAATCAAAGAGGACAGAACCCGGGTCATCTCGCCATCATTCGACAACATCAAATACGACACGTTTGAGATCGAAGAATATCCCCTCTCGGCTCAAGGATTCGACTGGGAGCTTTGGTGTCGCTATCTAAACCCTCCCAAATCCTGGTGGATACAGAAGAATCAAACTGCACCAATCAGGTATTCAAGCAAGATACAATCAGTGTCAGCTCAATGGTTCTACAAAGACAGGTTCTGATCTATCTATAACTAGTATTTGTTTTAAGACAGGCCTTTAAACAAAAAAAACATTTAGGACCTTTTTTGACAAATTACAGAATTACTGTTTAGGTTACCTTACAGCTAATCAATAACCTGTCAATTTTGTCAAATATAATCTGAATGCTTTTTTAGATTACTAGATTATCAGATTTGAATATATATCTTTAATGTTGGAATATTATAGCAACCAGCCAGTAGATAGACTTATGCAAGTCCTAAACTAAAATATAACGTTAAATTTCAGAGTAATGGTTCCTGGTTCATTTCCATTAAGACACAAACTGGCTCATAGTTCAGTGAAGGAGTCACTCAGTAATGGCTCTGATTCACTTTCTGAGTCAATCCTATTCAAACTCATAAGTAAGTTTAAAATGGATTCATGAACACTTTAGTTTTGACTGAATTCTTAAGAATCATTTGACAGCGAACCGGACATTCCGACTAGAGTATCCACACACAGACATTTATACAAAATATATAAATTTTATATGTATACACATACATAATGTAAACAAACTTTTATGTTAGATGCGATTAATCACGATTAATCGATTTGACAGCACTCATTTTTTTTAAATCACTCTCCTTGCCCTCTTAACAACCTGTTTTCTGTTAAATAGTGACTTTTAATGGCCAATTCCAAATTACTATATACCCTTAATGTAGTAAAATATGTTTTCATAACTCATTTGAGTTCATTGTTGCCGTGTGCATTTCCTCTCTCTGCAGGAGTCCCGCTCTGATCGGTTGCTTTGTAGTCGATAGGGAGTATTTTGAGGAGATTGGTCTGCTGGATGAAGGGATGGAAGTTTATGGAGGGGAAAACGTGGAGCTGGGGATCAGGGTAAGAGCTATTCAGACTGCCGGGATGTCTGGAGTTTGAGTAGACAAGTAGACGCATGCCAATGAATAATGCTGTTTCATTTGATGAAAAGATGCTTGATACGGGTTGTTCTTTGAGGGCAGATGAATATGTGGGGGTTTGCAGCCTCTGGTGTGTGTCTGTGTGCGAGAAATGTTTTTTCCAACATTGTGCAGCCCTAGTGTGTATCATCACACACAATTAAAGTGAAGCTCTCTGCAGCTTGCTAATGATAACCTGCCATACAGACGTTTTGCTCCAAAATGGCGGGGTCCTAACCTCTCAGTATTACACATGTACAGAGTCCCATTGAGACCTCTGCCGACTCCCATCAAACCCAGCGGCACTGTAATTTGCCTCCGCAGCCAGAATCCAAGCCCAGGCTGTGAATGGAGCTCGCCAGCGGACACGCAGCCACTTGCTCTTACTGTGATTTGGCCTAGCAAAGTTGCAATCAATCCACGCGGGGTGCACCTTCACAATACAGAGCGGATCAAACCCCCCCATTACACGCACAGACATCTATTATGATTTTTTTCCTCTTTTTTTCCTGGTTTCATCACTAAGGGCCTCAGTGAGCAGAGAGGAAATGGAAATGTCTCAGGAAGACACAGGCACCATGTGTGCGGCGGGATTCGGATAATGGCTCTCAACATCTGTTCATACAGCTGTGTATCTACAACCTAATTCCTCACTCTCATCTTTTAAGCTCCTTTGTGCCTCCGAATCTCCAAATGCAACATTGCACAAATGTTGCAGTCCTGCAGACTTTCCCAAAAGGAATGATATTGAGATAAATTTTTATTGTCATTCAGTTGCATTTTTAGTCTATTTAGATCAACAAATGCTATATGGACTGCAAAAAATTCATTTAAATCAGTATTTTCATCATGTTTTATAGCGAAAATACCTAAAAATTGAATGTATTATTATTACTCTATTTACTTCGTTGTAGTGAACAATTCATCCATGCAAGTCAATCCCCAAAAAAATCTTTCTCTGGTAAATCTGGTAATCTTTCATTAAACTCTGAAAATATATTATTTAGAAAATTATTTAGTTTAAATTCTTAAAACAATAAATTAAAATTTTCCAAGTAAATCTTATTTCTTAGATATTTTGCCACAAATAAAAAAGCAAAACAAAATATGTGTTTTTTTAATGTGGGACTTGCATTTTTAGTCTATTTAGATCAACAGATGCTTTATACACTGCAAAAAAATACATTTCTAATCTGTATTTTTATCTTGTTTTACAGTGAAAATACCTAAAAACACAATCAAATTAATTGAGAAGCCTCTTCCCTAAATACATAAAATACAAGATAAAATTAATTGAGAAGCATCTTGAATTTTTTTTTTAAATTTTAAATATTTTTACATTTATTAATTTAGAAAATGCTTTTATCCAAAGCGACTTACAAATTAGGAATAGTTAACTTGAGTTATGTCTATTTTTCTTATAACATTGGTAAAAAAAATTGAAAAAAAAGTTTTTATTTTATGCTTAAATGAAGAAGAAATAATCTTATGATTAAGAACACAATGATTCTGAAGATGATGTTACTTTTTTTTCACCCTGTCAGTCAAACTCAAGCTGGCGCTGTCTGAAGCAAAAGAAAATGTCCCGTTTTGCTGACCCTCATTGACATTGTGTTGACGGGAGTTATTTTGCGCTTTGGAAGAGGGTGCACACTCAATAAAAGGTCAACTCATCTGTGCTCTTCTATTCTTAGCCCTCGCTAAAGGGCTCTGTTTATCAGGCATGGAGAATGAATACTGTCTTTGATCATGTTAGACGTCAGCATAGTTTTATTTGCAATCTGTTGCCACAGCATGTCAGTTTTGTTCCAGGTAAAGAGTAATGACTTTGTCAATAATGTCCCTTGGGCGACATGTTTATTGATGGTTAATTCAGTCAAGGTAGAGGAGCGTTGAACACATACAAGGTAATTTCAATATTCATGCATCATGAAAATATGCAACAAAAAAATCGTAATATTTTGTTTTTCAGTTACAAAATATGTAAATGTCCTTAAAAAAATAAATATAAATGATTATTATTATTATATTAATAATATAATATTTTCTATATCATGAAATTTTTTTCACCCAGTGATGATGAATATTGTTATTACTATTATTAAAACATTATTATTATTATTATTATTATTATTATTATATTTCTTTTTCAGAAAATATATGATGAAATAAGCTATTTAACCCAGTGTTGATTTTACTATTTTTGATTATTATTATTATTTTACATTTTTTCAGTTATATACAGTTTTTCACCCAGTGTTGATTTGTTGTTGTTATTATTTAAACATTATCATCATTTTTGTATTAATAATATAATATATTTTCAGAGAATTTATTATGAAATAAGGTTTTCACCCAGTGTTGTTGATGATGATGAATTCCTGGAAAATATATAATGAAATAAGTATTTTAACCCAGTGTTGATTTTTATTTTTATTTTATTATTATTATTATTATTATTATTATATTAATATATATATATTTTTTTCAGAGAATAGGTTATATCATGAAATAAGTTTTTTTCACCTAGTGTTAATTTTTATTGTTGTTGTTATTTAAACAATAATATTATTATAAAAAATGTTATCAGTTATGTACAGTTTTTAACCCAGTGTTGATTTAGATTATTTTTGAAAAGAATAATTATTATATTTTTAGTCTAAAAAAAGAATAAAACAAGAATATTAAATATACATTTTAGCTTCTTTTTTTCTTCTTCGTTTTAGATCACTCTTGGTAAAACAAATTTGGGAAAGAGACCAAGTCTTAAATGTCTCCCAGACAATATAAAGCCGGTTTGATTCTCATTTCATGCTTTCAAAATTTGCCTCAGTGCGATTACGGTCTGAATATCTCCGTCTGCAGCAGGTATTGTATGCAAATGTGAGAAATTATTTTTTAATGCTTTGGGAGAACAGACGGCTCAGTCATGGATCATTGGGATTGTTGTCAATGATTATGCATATAAATCATTCTCCTGGCAAATAGGAACAACACACATCTGTCCACTTCCTGTTGAATCCCACCCAATCAGTCTTGGCGTTAAAAGCCTGCCAAACAAGCAGATCAGGCAGAGCAAATGTGATACCCCCCTTCCTTTTAAAACAAATAATCATATTCAAAATACGGCACCAGGGTCTCTTGATAAACCAACTTTTTGTTTGATGCAAATTAGATGAATTTAAATATACGCAACACGTGTTCAAATAGCTTGCTGCACTGAAACGACCCTGACATATGTGCCAGCCAGATGTTGCACTTCATATTTCACCAAACCGGGCCTGAATGCAAGTGTTTGGGTGTGAATGTCTGAATGAAGTGCAGCATGCTGGCATGTGGCCTATATAATCCCGAGTGAAGATTTACTAGAGAGATGTACAAAGCACAGAGAGATGCTCCCGGTTTAGAAGCTCTGCGTGAGTGCAGTGGGTGCAAAAAAACAGGGAATCAAACCAACGCACACAAATAAGCTGCCACTCTCCATTTTCAGCTGCATAACACGCACTCATTGAGGGTAAATCATTGAACAAATGTTTATCACTGTATATGAAAGCACTCCAGGAAAACAGCAGCGGTTTGTGGTTTTTCTCCCATCTTTACTGACACAACAGGCGGTTACTGCACTGTGTCAATGTCAGTAGCATGTCAGGGAAATATGTTCAATTATAACAAATGAAATGGTCTGTTTGAGCTTTCAAAGGTTTTTTTCGATAGAAAGCCTCTATATTGTTTTTTAACTGAAGAGCAGTTTAGTGAGTTTAGTTTGAACAAAGAGCTCCGCTGTGTGGAAATGAGTAACCTTTAGATGATAATTGTAGGAGATGAGCATCCTTGATTTGAAGTGTATTGTTTACTGTAGCTTATTTTTTCTACAAGCCCTTTTTAAATTTTCTAATTAAATACAAAAGTGCTTTTTGTTCCTTGTGGAGTTTGATTTATGTGGGGGGGTTTTTCAGTAATTTGGATTATTCTGCTAAATGGACTCACATAATGAATCTTAAGAACTTGGCGTATTTGTTTTTGTAGAGTGCCTAATGGATGTTAAAGGGCATTTTACAGAGCTAATTTTTCTTCGTCCTTCCATTCATGTGTGTGTAATCAGGTATGGCTGTGCGGAGGAAGTGTGGAGGTCATGCCCTGTTCCAGAATAGCTCATATCGAGCGCGCCCACAAGCCCTACACGGAGGACCTGGCAACTCACGTACGCAGGAACGCTCTGAGAGTGGCCGAGGTTTGGATGGACGAGTTCAAGAGCCACGTTTACATGGCCTGGAACGTTCCACAACAGGTACTAAACCTATGAATAGTTGACTGGATGGGCCACGTTTAAAGAATTTGAAAATCTGGGATTTAAAATAAACTGATAAAATAAATATCAAATAAACTAATCGTTTTTAGAAGTGAATTAAAAGAAACCATATTATATAAAATGTACAAGAACTATTTAAGAGTCTGCAATCACTAATCCAAAAAAAAGGGGGTCCTATTATTCTTTTCCACTTTTTCAACTTTAGTTAGTGTGTAATATTGCTGTTTGAGCATAAAAAATATCTGCAAGGTTACAAATCTCAAAGTCCACTCCTAAGGGAGATTTTTTTAATTTAAAAGAATCCACTTTTTAAAGGAACACGCCACCGTTTTTTCATATTAAACTATGTTATTCCCTTAACTAAGATGAGATGAGTTGATACATACCAAGTATGGTGACACAAAATAAAACGTGGCGCTTTTCTAAGAGGGTAAAAAGGATAATGTATGGCGGAATAGCACTTGGGAGCACTTCGACTCCGAGTAATATCATCACTCCTGAAAAATCCTCTCCCCCTCTCCCTCTCACGTTCTGTCATTAGAACCAACGTGACTTTTTACTGCGCCGAGTCTAAGTGCTCCCAAGTGCTATTCCGCCATACATTATAGTTATCCTTTTTACCCGCTTAGAAAAGCGCCACGTTTTATTTTGTGTCACCATACTTGGTCGTGTAACTACTCGTTTAACTGTATTTAAATAGGGAAAACGTGGAGGTGTTTGGTCGCTTCTAACTTCATCTCTGTTTGGTCCCTAATGAATGAACTGGGCTAAGCTAAGTCCTATCAAAGTGTCGCCGCGCGCCAGAGCGATTGAGTGCACGCACTGAGACGAGAGAGATATGTATCAACTCGTCCTAGTTAAGGGAATACCATAGTTAAATATGAAAAAAACGGTGGAGTGTTCCTTTAAGAACTACAACGAATGACTCGTTTGGACTACAATGCGTTTTTTTCCAGATCTTATAAAGTCACAATGTTACTCATTTAAATAATCCCCACCTACGGAATATGCAAAAAAGGGACAAAGCCCTGAATATCTTTTAAAACATATTTTAAACATTGTTTCTGATCATTATAATCCCAACGCTTATCTGTGCGCTGCACATTTTAAGGAGAACAACCTGTTTTCTGTAGCTTTTGTAATCGATTACTGTTTGTATTACCTTTGTTTTTCCGACAAATATCACAATTAAATGGTGAATAACGTTGTATCTATAATGTATAAGAAAATTAAAAAAAAACATTCCACTCTGATACGTCCTGTGAAATCCGTACTTGCAAAGTCTGTGCATGAAATCCGTTTTGCATGATCCTCGTTTGATAACATTGTCAGGGTCTGAATTGGTTTGAAATTGACGCCATCCTTATTCATATTTACACTAGAGAAGACCTCGCAGACATGGAGGGGCGGGACATTTCCCGAACACACGCGCTAAGTGCTGCCAATCACAACACACTGGCCCATTTAACCAATCACAGCACATTTGGTATTTCGGAAGGAGGGGCTTCATCGAAATCGATGTGTTCGAACCAGACTGGGGAGAGAGGAGCAGTAATAATGTAAAATATGTGAAAAATAATTTATTTTTTGAACAATCAAGCATGAAACAAATTCTAGTACACCCCAAAAACAAAATCAAGACTTCCTAAAAGAGCATAATAGGATTCTAATACACTGATTTGCTGCTCAAGAAACATTTCTTATTATTATCAGTGTTGAAAACCATTGTGCTGGTTCATATTTTTGTGGAAACCAATATGCACTTTTCAATTAACAGCATTTAATAATTATATATATATATATATAATATATATATATATATATATATATATATATATATTTACAAACACTTATGTTAGATGCGATTAATCGATTTTATAGCACTAGTATTAATTTATTAAAAGTAAAAAATAGTATAGAAGTGAATACTACTTGTGAATAGTAGTATATAAAATAGGAAAATGCAGGATAGAACAATTTCCACTTGCTGTATATTGTATATTATTAATATGCTAAATTGCTTTACAACCATACATAGCATGCAGTTACATGTAATTATCCATTGCACATTGTTTTTATCATATTTCATTAGTCACTGTTTTATTAAAAGAAAAGGCCTCTTCAAAGAAAAGACTATACTTTGATATTTACTATGGTTAAAGGGGATTATTTAGGCACTCTGCGCCTGTGCTCCTAACAACACACATTAACCATGGCAGAGTTTCGGAGACACACGGCCTTGAGTGGCTTACAGTTCTATATCAGCACATGAATGTGATGAATGTTAAAGGACACATGCTGGTTTGTCATTTTGAGTTAAGATGTAATGGGTTGTGATGTAATGACCGTGAATAATTTAAGCCAGAGTAGGCGTTAAGGCTTTTTAATGAGCTCTCACTTCTGAGCTGTACATGACGCATTGAAATGCAGCTTCATATAGAATCACTTCACTAAAGTTAGCGTAAGTGCCTGAACCTGAAGGGCTGAGATAGATATCCATGAGAGTTCATGTTCTAGCAGCAATTCGATTCTGAACTCTATAAATGAATTCTTGTATGTTCACGATTGCATGTGTTTGTGTGTGCAGGACTCAGGGATCGATATTGGTGATATCAGAGACCGAAAAGCTCTCAGAGAGAGACTCCGCTGTAAACCCTTCAGCTGGTTCCTGAAGAATATTTATTCTGAGATGAGAACCTACACAGACACCATCGCTTTTGGTGTAGTATGTATTCACTTCTTTTCTAATAGTAGTCATCAAAACCGGTGTCATTTGTGTCCCTCGTATATACTGTATGTTTAAATATTACCCAATGAATAGATGATGGCAATTTTCTAAACATATCAACAAAAATACATTATTTTTTTATTTTCATTTTATATTTATAATTTTAGAATATATTCATTGAATTGTGTTTCCTACTTACCTTTGCTGTATTTGCAAAAATGCATATTTTGATCAGATTTTGTTTTTGAAGAAGTTTAATACTTTTATCAAGGATGTTTCTAACTGATCAAAAGTGACAGTAAAAACATTTATGAAAGAAGATTTCTATTTCAAATAAATGCTGTTCTTTTGAACTTTGAATTCATAAAAAAATCCAGAAAAAAGTTTCCACAAATATATTAAGCAGCACAACTGTTTTCAACATTGATAATAATAAGAAATGTTTCTTTAGCAGCAAATCAAAATATTAGAATGATTTCTGAAGGATCATGTGACACTTAAGACTGGAGTAATGATGCTGAAAATTCAGATTTACCATTACATATAATTAAAGGGGTGGTTTACTGCCTTTTTTCTTAGCTTGATTATGTTTATGGGCTGCAATATAACATGTCTTCGTGTTTCGTTTGTTAAAAAACGCCTTATTTTTCATAAATTTCACCTTTATTGTAAGCCGCTTCCTCCTCTGTCATTCGAACGACCGGTTGACTTCCTGATTCTATGAAACCACTCCCTCAGAAAGAGGCAATGAGCTCAGATTGGTTAGTTCGGCCGGTGTGTTGTAATTGGCTAAACTGCGTCCGGAATCTTCACGCCCATTACCTTTACGGGCGACAGTTGCATGTGCTCCGGACCCGGTCAAATGTAATGGTGTCAATATTGCCTCATCAGTTTGAGCCAGAATCAGACCCAGAGAGCGGTGATGAAGAGAGTCAAGCAGAACCTCCGCAAACACGGCTCTTACTAAACGTTTCTGAATGGTATTTTTTTTTAATTATTATTATTTTCTCAAAGAATTCCCATACGCTGTTACTTGAAAATGCTACTGCTGTTTGTTAGCTTTTGAGATACGCTTTCCCCCTGATTAAACATTTAATATAACTGAATACATGACTGAGTAATACCGTTTTTTAAAGATATTGTTTTATTGATAGAATGAACAACCGTTTAACTATTCACAAAACTTACCGGTAGTTTACTCAGTTTGTCGTTTTCTTTAGGTGTAGCAGCTACATGTGATAACAGCAGCTGAAGTTCGCTGTTGCGATAATTTTTTGAAGTTTGTACACGTTTCTTATACACACAAAATAACATCGAACTAACTAGCTACTATAACCAAACAGCTTTGGCATTGGTTTGCGTTCTTGATCAAATCAAAAAATTACGTCATAAAGTATACATGGAAAATACGTTTACAAAATTTGTACATATACAAATTCGGGTCCAAAATGTTTATACGAATCTGTCATATACTAAAGCCAGCGCTGGCATTTTTTTACATCCTTGATAAAACTAAAACGTACGTCTTAAATTATACAGGAAAATTTGTTTAAAATGATTAAATCTTACTTGCAGGTTGTGGCCTCTGGTTTTAAAGCTGTAACTGCTTCATGTTGGAGTAATAGTTTCTTGTTGAATCCGACATTGAACTCGTGTAGATTCTGGAAGCTGTCTTCCGTAAAATGCGCAGCACAGAGAGCTAAACTACGATTGTAATTGTCAGGAACATAATCAAACTTAAATTTTAACCATTGTTGACGAACTACAGCGTCTGTAGGAAGCCTGAACACAGAAGACCTGACAGCTACAGCTCTCCACTATAACTCCTCCTCTTCGACAGCAGAACATGTTCCGGAGGGAGGGTTGATGTAAATGTATGGGTTAGTTACGTATAAAACCCGGGAAGTATCTCGTTGTAGTCCCATTCGAGTCGTTTTTGTAGGCATTAAACTTCCTGATTTTTAAAAGACAATATCTCTGCTTACGTTGAACTTTCAGCGCAGCAACTTTGCAGATACTGTTCATGCACCAACAGCAACATTACACAGTATTTAAAATTAAAAAAGTGAAATAGCAATCAACCACCCCTTTAAAATATATTAAAATAGAATACAGTTACTTTAAGACAAGTCTCACTAATATTTTATCTTTATATCTTAGGGGGGGTTATACGATATCTACAAAAATATTACCATAATTTTACATAGGGTAGATATTTGTATAAATATAAGCATTAAATTATTTTTCTAAGAGACATCTTGTCATTTCACGAGGCTTGTAATGTCAAATTAAACTGTAAAACTCGGTTACCGCTCTGACGGCATAATTATATAACAACATAGTCAAATTTATTCATTTAGCTTGACACAACACAATGCAGTTTATTAGCACTTAGAGACATGACATCACTATATCTGATAGATGGCGTTGTTTCTCATAATATTGAGTTATAGAAATAGTTTGTACTGAGTATTATTTTTCTTTATCATGGCCTGCTGTTTCATCATTTATCACAATGCGAGGCCAACAGAGTGGTTTTCCTAATTGGCATTCTTTTGTGGAATAGCATAATTAACAGCTCCATTGTGAAGATAAAAGAAAGCTGAGCTCCAGGCCATTTTCACACACATTGGCCATTAGCAGACAGAGGAAGAAAGATGGTTTTTGTGATCTTAATTCATCTTTTCCTCTGCGGTTTTTGCGGTCCATTTAATTCATCTTTGTTGTGTGTGTGTGTGTGTGTGTGTGTGTGTGTGTGTATTCGCATGTAGCTGAGGAACAGCCTGAGGCCGGATCTGTGTGTGGATCAAGGTCCAGACTCCGACAACATTCCCATCCTGTACATCTGCCACGGCCTGACGCCTCAGGTTAGTGTCCAGTCCACTGCACCTTCTGGCTTTCGTACTTTTCAGCCCTCAGAGTGTGTGTAATTCATTTATAAGTGCTCATGTCTGACTCCATCAGTCTCCTGTTCTGTCATTCCATGTTTCTCACTATGTCAGCACAGTATGTGAAATGAAACATCTTTAAGATCTTATTTTTGGCCTAGAGATCCAGAACAGGAAATAATGTGTTAAACAGGATCAGGAAATGTAACAAGTTGACCATATCGGTATCGGCCGATACATGTTCATTTTTAATGTTATCGTTATTGGCCCGATAAGAAAAGTTGGTCAATATATTAAAGCCAATAAATAATGTATTATTACTTGGAGCTGAGACACTTCAGATGCACGCTGTTCTACATGATGGCTTTGAATTGCTTGAAATATGATTGGAATCACTTCAAAAAGGAAAATACAGTTAAGTGCTTCATGTGCAGTGCAGAAGTCTAGTCATATAGGCTACATAAAATTACAATGAGAACATTATAAATGTGTGCTAGGGACATGGCTTTTAATGGTGAGACTTTTGTTTTTGTAATCACGCTCTCAAAAATTATATAAAAATTTGGATTTAGATTTATCAGCCAATATATCGGTTATCGGATTTCAAATATAAAGAATTAATTTATGTGGGTCAGTTAAAACTGTCCATTCCAATGAATCGAATGAAAATTTAAATCAAAAAGTGTTCATTAAAATGTTCAGGAACACTTTACAATAAGGTTCCATTTGTATTAGTTCACATGAATTAACAATGAAAAACACTTGTAAAACATTTTTTAATCTTAGTCAAAATTTGTATCCGTTAATATTATTTAATGGACCTGAGCTAACATGAACTAAAATTATTATTAACTAATGTTAACATAATAAATACTGCAACAAATGTATTACTTATTGTTAGTTAGTGCATTAGCTAACATTAATGGAACTTAAAGTGTTACCAAATTTACATATAAATATTTAAAAAGATTCTTCCTTCAGTTTATTTTGTGAAAATAGTGTCTTGATTCATTTTAACACATTTTCACCGTATTTTAGCTCTTGGGTTAAAAACTTTGAATCTATTTGACAACAACGGCTGTTGAAAAAAATAATATCTTAAACCATTTCAGAGGGAATACATAAATATTGAGATATCAAAAGCCTGAAAATATAAAGACATTCATCCTTATTCCCATCTACTGTACAAAGGCTCTGCACACTTCAGTTGTTTAATTCATGGTGAAAATGTGAGTCATTTCCTCTATGAAGATTTCTCTTTTATGAAGATTTGGCTTCGGCATCTTGGCTTGTGCTTTCCCATCTTCCCGTTACAACTGAGCTCAGAGTTTCACAGTGATAGACTGTCAATTTTTTTTGCAACCCATAAAACAGTCATTATATTGCATAAAACCTCTTCATTATTTTGTGCTGATGCCCGAAATATGAATTTTCGAGCAGTTGGGCTGCTTGAGGCAATCCAGTCTGGGATTTTTTTTTCTTCATATTCCTAGTGTATTACACCACCAGGTTCCACAACAAATGATATCCTGCAAAAATACTGTAAAAATAGGGAGCTTTCTCCATAAAGCATCGACTCACCGGGGGATTTCAGATTTAGACAGATTCCAGGGCTATAGTCACTATAATGAATCTCAATAAAGAGCAATGACTTGGAACACAAGCAGGGAGGGTTGTTTCACCACCACAGGCATCATTTAGGTGAGGAAGAATTGTAGAATGTGAATGTGTGTCAGAGATATATAAATGAGAGAGAGTGAGAGGGTGAGAGGGAGGGAGGGAGGGAGGGAGGGAGGGAGGGAGAGAGAGAACAGCACAGTCAGCATGATTTTAACTACTTAGTTAGGCCTCTTACACCTGCTGAAATCATATCCGTGTGTGCTTCCTCCTTATTTATTGGAAACGACACAATGGTGCCAAGAAATGCAGCAATGTTTCTATTTTTGCTGATTCAAAACTTTCTAGAATCTGTTGAGGAAATCAAAATTACACTATTGCTAATTATAGGACATTTTAGTGGCTCCACGGCTATTATTGTACAATGTTATAATATAATATACGTAATATAATATAATATACTGTTCCTGTTTTCCTTAGTTCCCGGTTAATCTCCTTGGTTCTTAATTAGATAACTCATGTTTTGTTTCAGTCAATCATCCTCTGTGTACTTAAGCCCTCAGTTTCCTGTGTTTCATTGTCTGGTATTGTCTATATTAGAAGTGGTTGCGCTTACTAAGGATTTATTGATTTTGAAGTTTTTTGTTTGTCTACTCCTTCGTCATGCGCATCATTACAGCCACTGTGACAATAATGCATATATAATGTATATATATCAAATATTTTAAATAATAACATTATTATTAATAATAATATAAAATATTTTATATAATTCCCACGACCCTACAGAGGATAAGCAATTTGGAGAATGGATGTTTTTTATATAATTGTTCTAAAAATAATTATTTTTATATGTATATATTGTTAAAATTACAATAAAATAAATTATATATGTATATATGTACTGGTCACATGCTATCAGAATGCTTGAAGTCAGTTTAATTAAAAAAAAAGTTGCTGGCTTAAATTTTTAAGTACAATGAACTTGGATGCTAAAGTCATTTGAACTTAAATTACATTAAGTTGAACTGTGTATAACTTATAATAGTGGAGCGGCTAAGTGATATAATCGTTCAGTTTATGATACAAGCGTGAAAATTGGCATGAGCAGTCTCCATGGGTCACTTGACAAGAAAATTGTCTGAGCCACTTGAAATTTCAAGATTTTTCATTTTTCAAGATGGCCGACACCTTAGTGGAGCGGTTAAGTGATATAGTGGTTTATTTGGTGATACAAGCATGAAAATTGGCATGAGCAGTCTCTGATGGTCACTAGACAATAAGCCACCCACAGCTACTTGAAATTTCAAGATGGCGGCCATTTTTCAAGATGGCCGACACCTTAGTGGAGCAGTTAAGTGATATAGTGGTTTATTTGGTGATACAAGCATGAAAATTGGCATGAGCAGTCTCTGATGGTCACTAGACAATAAGCCACCCACAGCTACTTGAAATTTCAAGATGGCCACCACCTTAGTGGAGCAATTAGGCTCATGGCAATTTTCATGCTTGTATCACCAACTAAATGATTTCTTAAGCCTAATTGCTCCACTAAGGTGGTGGCCATCTTGAAAAATGGCCGCCATCTTGAAATTTCAAGTAGCTGTAGGTGGCTTATTGTCAAGTGACCCACAGAGACTGCTCATGCCAATTTTCATGCTTGTATCACCAAATAAACCACTATATCACTTAACTGCTCCACTAAGGTGTCGGCCATCTTGAAAAATGGCCGCCATCTTGAAATTTCAAGTGGCTCGGACAATTTTCTTGTCAAGTGACCCATGGAAACTGCTCATGCCAATTTTCACGCTTGTATCATAAACTGAACGATTCTGCCAAACATAAGCACTTAGCCGCTCCACTATAAGCAAATATTTGTCATAACTTATTTTAAATAAATTAAAGGGGTGGTTGATTGCTATTTCACTTTTTTCATTTTAAATACTGTGTAATGTTGCTGTTGGTGCATGAACAGTATCTGCAAAGTTGCTGCGCTTAAAGTTCAACGTAAGCGGAGATATTGTCTTTTAAAAATCAGTAAGTTTAATGCCTACAAAAACGTCTCGAATGGGACTACAACGAGATACTTCCCGGGTTTTATACGTAACTAACCCATACATTTACATCCACCCTCCCTCCGGAACATGTTCTGCTGTCAAAGAGGAGGAGTTATAGTGGAGAGCTGTAGCTGTCAGGTCTTCTGTGTTCAGGCTTCCTACAGACGCTGTAGTTCGTCAACAATGGTTAAAATTTAAGTTTGGTTATGTTCCTGACAATTACAATCGTAGTTTAGCTCTCTGTGCTGCGCATTAAACGGAAGACAGCTTCCAGAATCTACACGAGTTCAATGCCGGATTCAACAAGAAACTATTACTCCAACATGAAGCAGTTACAGCTTTAAAACCAGAGGCCACAACCTGCAAGTAAGGTTTAATCATTTTAAATGTATTTGCCTGTATAATTTAAGACGTAATGTTTTAGTTTTATCAAGGATGTAAAAAAATGCCAGCGCTGGCTTTAGTATATGACAAACGCGTACAAACATTTTGGACCCGAATTTGTAATATGTACAAATTTTGTAAACGTATTTTCCATGTATACTTTATGACGTAATTTTTTGATTTGATCAAGAACGCAAACCAATGCCAAAGCTGTTTGTTTATAGTAGCTAGTTAGTTCGATGCTATTTTGTGTGTATAAGACAAACGTGTACAAACTTCAAAAAATTATCGCAACAGCAAACTTCAGCTGCTATCACATGTACACCTAAAGAAAACGACAAACTGAGTAAACTAAGCTTTGTGAATAGTTAAACGGTTGTTCATTCTATCAATAAAACAATATCTTTAAAAAACGGTATTACTCAGTCATGTATTCAGTTATATTAAATGTTTAATCAGGGGGAAAGCGTATCTCAAAAGCTAACAAACAGCAGTAGCATTTTCAAGTAACAGCGTATGGAAATTCTTTGAGAGAATAATAATAAAATAAAATAAATTACCATTCAGAAACGTTTAGTAAGAGCCGTGTTTGCGGAGGTTCTGCTTGACTCTCTTCATCACCGCTCTCTGGGTCTGATTCTGGCTCAAACTGATGAGGCAATATTGACACCATTACATTTGACCGGAGCACATGCAACTGTCGCCCGTAAAGGTAATGGGCGTGAAGATTCCGGACGCAGTTTAGCCAATTACAACACACCGGCCGAACTAACCAATCTGAGCTCATTGCCTCTTTCTGAGGGAGTGGTTTCATAGAATCAGGAAGTCAACCGGTCGTTCAAATGACAGAGGAGGAAGCGGCTTACAATAAAGGTGAAATTTATGAAAAATAAGGCGTTTTTTAACAAACGAAACACGAAGACATGTTATATTGCAGCCCATAAACACAATCAAGCAAAGAAAAAAGGCAGTGAACCACCCCTTTAAATGTTTGACAGCGTATATACAGTACACATGTATACATACATACAGTATACACATTTAACTTCTCCCCCAGCCAGAATATTTCTGCTTGAGTTACAGTGCATCTCATGTCTATTTGCACACTAAAACTAATTTCAAGCATTCTGATAGGATATCACCGTCTCTGTACTTGTGGTGCTGGATTTGTTTTATCTTTAATGGGCTGGTAGACAATACCTCAGCTAAGCGTATTAACACTGTGGCAGTTGCTCGGGGATTTGAGCATGTTGGAAATGGAGCATAGACATGCTTACTCTTTCTTTCAGTGCGTTATCTCCCATTCATTCAGCAAAAGGAACATTGTTCCCATACAACAGCCATAAATCTTCCAAGCAGTAAAAAGCAAGGTTTTTCAAGCAGAAACAGTGCTAAATGGGTCCCTTGCAAGTTGAGTCCTTATTTTTCATCTCTCTTACATTATTCCCCGTCCCATTGTAGCCCTCCATTCCATCCCGTCACAGTTCCAGTGCTCATCAAAGGATCCCGAAGGATATGCATTGTTTCCATTGTGAATGAATGATTAGTTGTTTTACATGTCCGTGGAGATGCACTTGCTGCCTGTTCAGCCTTTGTGTTCACAGAGATTTTCATTTCAAGGTGCCTCACAAAAGTTTGAGCCGTTTTGCATTGGTGCCGTTCCAAAGTCAAACAACTTGATTTCATTTTACTGTAGGCTCAGGTGTACTACAGAAAAATAAGAGAGAGAAAAAAGTATCGACACACACAAAGCAATGGTAGCTCTCATAAAAATACCAAGAGACCGTTGAAGAGAAGAGGAAAATGCCTAGTTCTGCATCTGATATTCTAGAACTGACAAGTTTGGATTACCAAAATCGCTCTAGATGGTAAACAACCAATTCACACTCAGATTTTGAGAAAAGTATGCATTTCTTTGATGCACTGCATGAGATATCTAATCAATAATATTGTTAGCACTTCTCCAAGCTCTGGCTTTTGAAGTGAAATATCAATCCATCCAAACCCTGAAGAAAAATTGTGGGCATGTTGCATGAAATGAATTCTTTCTGAAAATGCTTGTTTTTTCAGTATCAGGGCTATTGATTTAGGACTTGCTCCAACAAAATGTGCATTAGTTATTCAAATCAGGGACTTTGCTTGTCTGAGTTCTTTCCATTTGCCCCACATGCCATCAAACAGTGATGTAAACGTGAATAAATTCATTTAAAAAAATTGTGAATGTAATGTTTCTGTAAGTAGAACATTTATTTTCACAATACGTCAGAACGTCAGTTACCTGCTGTAGGTAAAAATAAATGAAAATAAGCTAGAGTGAAAAATCAGGGCTGAATAATTTCCATATTTTATAATATTATTGAGATTAGTGGATACCAAATCATCTTATGATGAAAATAGCTTGCTAAAGGTGGTGTATTTTTTCTAGTGCACTTGTGAAGAATGCGTCGGTGCATGCTTTTTGCTAATGTTAGCTAATACAAACCCTTGCACTACCAAAGAGGAGTTTTAAATGTATAAACCCAAAAGTAAAAGTTCATTTTAGTTAAGAAATGTATTTATCTAGTGTTAATACTTAGGTAGAAGTGCAAACAGAACATGCCAAAGAGGTTTGTGCTATCAAGGCGCAATAGTAAAATGTCACATTACTTGCAGATTTTCTTTCTACATGCCAGTGATGTACACACACTTTAAGTGCTTTGTAGAAGTGGCCATTTGGCATTCAGCCCATGTTTGAACGGTGTATGAAATTAACAAATGAGAGTCTTTTGATTTAAAAAAAGTTATTCTTCCCTATTGAGCCCATTAAGATGCAATACTAGGTTTCAACACTGGGATTTGGAACTGAGCCACACCGTCTTAGAGATTTCACAGGAAAGACACCATTAACAAACATGAATAATTCATTCTATTGCCTGTGTAATACAGAGCTGAATAGCGCTTGATTTACAAACAGACATTCAGACGGCCCAAATGAATTAATCAAATGGTGAAACATGTCATGGCATTACAACTTTCTTAATGCGATTCAGGCCTATGCTTTTAATAAAATAACATTTTAAAATTTTGTTGACAAAAGTGTTCATGTGTAATTTTTTTTTACACAACTTTCTTTTATAAAATGTTAATTGTACAAACAATTGAAACTGATGCCATACACTACCTTTTAAAAGTTTGGGATTGGTATGATTTTATAATGTTGTTAAAATAAGTCCTATATGCATTTATTTGATCAAAAATATAGTAAAAACAGCAATTTTGTGAAATATTACTACCATTTTTTCAGTTGCCAGTCTTCAATAGCTATGTTTCCATCCAAAGTTGTAAATTTAACTTGTGTGCAAAATTAGAATATCACGTAAAACATTTGCAAATAAAGCACCATTTCTATCCAATGTGAACAATATAGTCACTTTTTGGGAAATTGGTGCAAAATTTCTGTAATAAAAAAATGTCATGAGTTTGTTTTGTTGCGCATCGAGGGATTTATTTGGGAAATGTGTCTCTATCGTAGTTTATGCGCATGTATTCTCATTGGATAAAAAATGTATCCTCCTCAATTTAAGTTTTTTTTTTTTTTTTGGAATTTATGTGCAACTTGGCGTTTCCATTTTTCCATTTTCATTTATGTGATATCCCAAAATGCACATTAAAATAGCTGGATAAAAACATTGATAATATTAGAATGATTTCTGAAGGATCATGGAACGCTAGCAATGTTGAAAACAGTTGTGCTTAATATTTTTGTAGAAGCCGTGATTTTTTTTCAGGACTCTTTGATGAACAAAAAGCTCAAAAGAACAGCATTTATTTGAAATAGAAATCTTTGTCAAAATTTCAAAATATTTGAGAAAATAGCCATTTCTTTCAAATATATTTTTGACCCCAAACTTTTGAAGTTGTATAATTCCCATACTTTCCATTTGTGAATTTTCTGTTATTCTAAAGCATTGTATTTTACTTTTCCATTAAATTTTACATGGAAACTTTTGGCTATATATATATATATATTAGCCTAGCATATTTCTAATACATATTTCTATACACTTTTATACATTACATGTATAATTTAAAAGTTGTTTTTCTCTTCTGTTGTTTCAGAATGTGTACTACTCAAGCTCTCAGCAGTTGCATGTCGGAGGCTTGAGTCCGACCATCGACGACGATGACAACAAGTGCCTGGTGGACGTGAACGGCCGGCCGCGACTGCTGGAATGCAGCTACGCCAACAACAAGCACATGAAGCTCTCCTGGCTCTTCACTCAGGTATACATGCAGAGGAAACAATGAATCACACGCTCAAAAACTTTTTTATTCTCATGCTCTGTAAAGTAATAATATGCTAGATGAATTGTATGATTATTACATAAATTACTCTTTTATGCTAACTATTGGTTGGTGCCTAGATGAGTCTAAATGAGTATGGTCAGTTTGTGCTGTTTTTGAATGAAGTTTCATTAAAGGTATAGTTCACCCAAAAATGAAAATTCTGTCATCATTTACTCTCCCTCAAGTTCCAAACCTGTATGATTTCCTTTCTTCTGCTAAACACAAAAGAAGATATTTTAAAGACGGTTGGTAATTAAACAGTTGCTGGGCCCCATTGACATCCATAGTATTTTTTTTTCCTACTATGGAAGTCAATGGGGTCCATCAGTCGTTTGATTACCGACTTTCTTCAAAATATCTTCTTTTGTGTTCAGCAGAAGAAAGAAAGTCATACAGGTTTGGAACAACTTGAGGGAGAGTAAATGATGACAGAATTTTCATTTTTGGGGGAACTATCCCTTTAAGAGCTTCCCTTTTTTATAGTGTGACATTACATTCTACACAAAGCTTATTGCACATAGACCTTACTGCACAGCACAACTAAAGGGGACCTATTATGCCTCTTTTCTAAGTCTTGATTTGGAGTCGACTTTCATACTTGAAAACATAATTTTTCACGTATTTGACATTGTTGCAGCACCTCTCTTCCAGTCTGTCAGTAACGTTCTGTTTAGTTCCTGTCTCTATAAAGCCTCTCCTTCTGAAAAGCGCAATGTGCTCTGATTGGTCAGCTGGACCAGTGTGTTGTGATTGGTCAACCGCTTTCAGTGTGTTTTGTAAATGTCACCGCCTTACCTTAACCATGAGTTTCAACACACTACACTACTAACCCAACTCAACCAGACCGCAGATTTTTTCATATGCTACAATTATTTAAATGAGGAATATTGATGTGTTCATTCGTGTTTCAGGGAGTTCAGAAACAATGCTTACTAATATAGAGAATAACTCCCTTTGGAGCGGACATTAACAGCAACATTACAGACTAAAGAAAGTTGAACATGTAAAAAAGCATAATAGGTCCTCTTTAAAGCCTATGTCAAAACTGTTTTTATCAAGTTCTGTGAACATTTAAGTACTAGTCCAAAACTTTCCCTTAAAATTCGCTGTCAATTTGCAGCATCTGTTAGCCCTCCGGCTGTGTGACTGCAATGGACGCTTTCTGGATATTGAGCATTAATAATTCAGAGGTGTGAGTTGTGTGTGTGTGTGTGTGCTGTAAAGCTCTCCTAATTCAGTTCAAGCATCATTCTGAATTGTAGCAGACATCTTGATTTCATCTGCACACGGTCCGCGTAATGAATGCGTCTCTATTAAAAGGTGGATGAATTAATATATGTCACAGCAGGCAGTGTCATCTAAAAGGTTTAAGCTGAAGTGTGATGGAAATGTCAGAACAGGTTATTAGGAAAGGGTAATGCTAACCCCTTGGGAGAGATGTCGAAGTAGATGAACAAACGCGCTATAGAGAAAAGTGTAAGAGTATGAACGGTATCAATTCTCACACAAACCCTCGGGACGTGGTTTTATGTCTCAGATGAGCTCGGTGGGATAAAGGCTTTATGGCGGCCACCTTTTTTTTCCCCAGGAGTTTCTTAAAATGGAATCAGGTGCACCAAATCCATTGTGGCCTTTTAGATGTGATGAATAATTGATGACAAAGCCAGTGAAAGAGTGAACTGGCTTTTGGCTCATTGGAGAGCATCAGAAATGGCTTTAATTAAGTCTTTATCGACTCACATTGTCTGTTGACAATCTGTCTGTATCCAGGATACCGCTTGGCAGGTCGTGAATTAATGCGCCGCTAAGCTTACCTGACACATGTACCCAGCTGAAATATATCATTTAGCTCTTTAGGGCATTTGGCACCACCAGAAGTCAAGGCAAAAACAGTGATATTATTATTTCAGGGACATAATTGAAGCAGATGTAGTGGTCCCTATCGGTGACGCACACCTGTTAAATGATGAATGCCAGATTCTTTTATAATTACAGCCGTCTTAATAATGCCTGGTTTATAATCTACGTGAATTTGTTATACTACTTTCAATAGTTTCAATAGTATATAGGTTTTTTTTGTTATAGTGTGTCTAAAGTTGGACATATTTATGCACTTTGTACTCTACCGGCTAAATTGTTCAAAATGTTTACCATGGCAAACTTCCATAACTTAATAAAGCGGCACAAAAGAACCAAATATCCCAACTGTGTATCTTCAATAATGTGATTTAACCTGTGAAGCGAGACATTTGGCGTTTTATTCAACTTGTCTGAGTTGGATTTCATACGGTAGCAGATGATTGGACGAGGCCAACACTTTGCCCACGGCGTCCTCTTTCATGTTTCAGCTGTCTCCGGAGCCTCCTTCAACACTGTAAGACTCCGAATCCTTGAGGCTCTTCTTCAGATGCAACCACTTTAGGAACATCACTTTCCTTTTGACATTGTTCTAAAAGGCTTTGGGCTTTAGTGTTGCGTTTCATACTGTGTTTACTGGCTAAAAGAAGAATGCTTCTTCAGGTGTAAATGTAGCTTTGATTTCTCACCTAAGAGTCACTTGGATTCTGCAATGCTTTTAAGTCTGAGGGATTTAAGAATTCATGAATCATATAACCAGTTTTTTTCTGAGAAGTATCCTGCTTAATGTTCCTAAATCAACATCCTATTTGGTCCTGAAACAACTTTGTCATTGTTCACTCATTTTGATGTGTATTGTGTCTTGCAGGGAGGCTCCATTCAGAATACGAAGTCGAATCGATGTTTGGAATTGGTGGAAAGCGTGGAAGTGGATCATGGATTTCAGCTGGCCCTTCAGAAGTGCAGCAATCAAAAATGGACAATTACCAACATATTGCCTGGGAAAGTTCTATAGGCATAGTGTCTTAAGGGACATATCACTGGATATGCTGTGTCATCAGCTGGAGGACAGGGTGCTGTTCTCTGTTATTTAACACTGTAAACATCTTCATGTCTTGTGCCGGACCTCAAAGACTTCATGGAACGTCTCCTGAATTTCATTTTGACCAAAAGAGATTGTTGGTTTAGAAACACTGATGCTTAAAGGGATAGTTCTCCAAAAATTAAAATTCTTTTATCATTTACTCATGTTGTTCCAAACCTGGGGCGCATTTCCCAAAACCGTTGTTAGCCAACCATGGTCGCAAGTTCCGTTGCTATCAGCATAGTTCAGCGAGTCTGTGTTTCCTGAAACCATAGTTCCAACGAGCATTCACAAACAGCATCGCAAAGTTGTGTAAAATAAACATGCTGACATTCAATACAATCTATCTTTCATTTCGAATATATGCAAATTTCATTTACGTCTTTTAGTTTGTCAAGAGATTTAAAGTGTGTTTTTGAAGAGTGTGCATGTGCCATGATGCCATGTCCATACTTTATGTAGCCTGGGAAAACCCAGACAACTTCCGGCAAATTTAGATTTGCTCTGCAAGTAGTCTGGCAAAGAGCTCATTCAAGCCCATTTCTAATCCGTCGAAATCGCGGCACCAATCAGAAACGTTGGGGCGGGCTTTACACAATGACGATCGCTCTGATTGGTTTTAGGTCTATCCAATTGCGCCCATAGAGCGACGTCCGTTGGTGAAGCGCAGCAACTTTTAAATGCATTATTATATTCAAATTGCAAACACATGAGGACAGTCTCCATGAAAGACCCACTGGCAGATGAACGTGCTACTACATTTCTCTCCGAAACGGTAGGAAATTAAATTAGATTTAATAGAAGATTTTAACTGTGACAAGATGATTGACAGGGCAGTTTACGTGACAGGATGCAAGCGACAGATCCGTCCGATAAAGATGACGAAGTAGTATGTCCCAAAGCTTGCCTACTTTTTTTGCTACACATTCAAAAGTAAAAACCTTTTCTTCACAAAAAGAGTACATACTTTTATGGTATAGTGTAACTTAAGGCGAATTGGGACGCAGCATATGGCTTTACACGATGACGATCGCTCTGATTGGTTTTAGGTCTATCCAATTGCGCCCAGAGGCATTTGAGCGACGTCCGTTGGTGACGCCCCTTTGGAAATGAGTTATTAATGAAGCTTTGCCAGACCATAACTCAGTTACTACTGAGAATCGTCTGGTTTTAACCAGGCTATACTTTATGGCAAAAATTGGCATTAATTCGATCTCAAACTGATTAATTAAAAGAAGTTATTACTCCACCACCTGCGTGACATCATTAACCAACGTGGTTGAAGGACACATTTTGTGACAATATAGTTTCGGGAAACTGGCTAGTTAATTTCTTCAACAATGTACCGTACTATGGTGGTTAAGCAGCAAGTTACAACGTTACATGACTTCCTTCTTCTGCAAACCAAAAAAAAGGAGACATTTCGAATCATTTTGGTAAACAACAGTTTTGACCATTGACTTTCATTGAATGGAGAAACAAAAATGACACTAAAAATACTGTGTTCTGCAGAGGAAAGTATGGCATACAGGTTTGGATTGACATGAGGGTTTAATGATGAGTTAATAATGACAGAAATTTGTTCAGATGTTCTTCTGTATGATTGGCGCTTGTGTCTTTAAGCATTTAGTTATTTTGCTACTGTGTAGCACTGATTTAAAGTGTTTTTCTTTTTCTCAAGTTTGTGAATGATGGTTGTGATTATTTGATGTGGAAAAGGATATTTTATAAATGTAAATAATCTTTATAAATAATATTAAAAACTTTTAACTCTTCATGCTTGAGTTTTACATATGAAACAAACGTTTTTCCTGGTTTAAGCTGGTTTAGCCTCAGTGTTTTTAACCTCTAAAACACAAGTCTAACCTTCTTGGAGACCATCTAACCACCTAAAGCTTCAAAGTAACTATGGTGAAAAAATGGCGTATGCTATGGCATAAAAACTTAATTTAGGTTTAAGCAGAAATCTCTATTCATATGGTTTTCTATTCATTTAAAGAGAGTTCTGGCATTCACAGAAATTACATTTCCACATTCACAGTTTCTGCTTTTGAGAAAAACTTTTATTTTCTGTCTTACCATCTACTACCATGGGACAAAACCCATTTAATCAAAGTCAGGAACACTTGACAAACTCACTTGAGCTCTGAGCTATCCAAATCCCTCAAATCTCTAAAGCGCAGACACACACGTTGCTTTAACAAGGAACAACAGTTTCACGAGTCGTTCTGTTTGGTGACTTGGTGGACCTTCATGCTTACTATTTTTCCTAACAATCAAACACATTTATATGAAAATGCGACTATTTTACATTTTGGTGACTTGGTGGCTAATTTGCATGAATTTGCACAATCTCATTCATTCAATCTGCTAACGCCCCACTGACACTGACACAGGTTTAGTGGTTTGGAGTGGGCCATCATGCTTTTTCTAAAAATGCTCGTTCTAAAAACCACACGTTTACAGGCAATTTCATGTGAAATTGCGATCTTGTAAAATAATGTCTTCTCGTGAGATCGGGTTGGAACTGAAGATCATGGCTTGCTATATTTAAGCCACAGAAGTGTCTCAACATTCTTGTGACAATCTTTTGGTAAAGCAACTTGAATGAATCTCCTACATCCCCTGAGATAGGAAATCTAGTTTTAGAAGTGCATTTGTCAGGAAGTCTCAAATATACCTGCATCCTTGAAATAGTCTGTATTGATTTTTTTTTAAAAGAAGGGAAAAAAAGACACGCATCAACACTGAGACGATCATATGAAACAATTTCTCATCTTCTTTCTATTTCTCTCTGCACTTCCAGACCTGTCAGTTTGCCTCCTAAGATGATAAAACTCCTATTCCGACTGACCTTCTGAGGCGGGAAAATGAACATTTATGTCTGGAAACACAATGGCTGTACACAAAAGTTCTTTACAAGATCTGTTTGGCCTGGAATGGAAATGGAAGACGATGATGTCAAAAATGTATATCTGAGACTGAGTGAATGCAGTTTGGTAAAAATATTTCAGCACATTTGTGAAGGAAGGTAGGATTTGCTATTTGTGTTATTCAACATTTTTTTAGACTGTAAAACTAATGTAATAACATCGTAGTCTGTAGTGAATGGTGTAATACATCCATAAATTTGGCTTTGATGATAAACCCTCTCCTTCCCCTGCGGTATTTTACTGCTGAGTAACCAGAAGAATTAATTTAGCAGTATAAATTCTGAGCATGGTCATTAATCAAAGGTATTAAGGCAGAACTGTCCCCGCTTCACTGTCTCATTGATGAGAGTATTAGAAGTGTGAGAAGCCCAGAGCATTTCAAGAGCTTGTTATCAGGTCTTAAAAGTGTGGGGTTAGCACTTCTGAACTTCTTAATCCCACAGGCTGAGAAGCCAAACCCTCTGAGTTTATTCAATTAGGCCTACTCTATTCTCCCATAAGGAAACTTCCACTATCTGCTATAGTGCTTCTGCAAGTGTTGTTCAAATGGGGCAAACAATAGAATACTGAACATGGAGAAATTTTGTTTATCTCAACCTTATAATGAACAGGGAATTTTTTATTTTTTGCCAGTTACATCACACCACATAAACAGAAGGCATGAAATGGAAGTTACAATCGACTTTTCTTCACTATTGTGACGTACAGTAGCCTATATCCGAGGGAAATTAACGGCTTCTCAAACAAGAAAAAATCTATGTAGAACGGCAGGACAATCCAAAAACAACAGTAGCCTACACTGAAGAGATGTCAGCCTCGCTTTTATTTTCGCATTCTCCCCCCTCCCTCTTCTTACAGAGACATCTTTTATCTTCTCTGAAGATGTGTGTACTGGCGTGAGGGCAGGACAACCTGTCACTCGCATGAGATCACGGCAATAGACCTTGTCTCTGACCTTATTCACAGCAGCGCCATCTTTGAATTTTATGAGATCACGGCAATAGACCTTTTTCACAGCAGCGCCATCTTTGAATTTTTTTTCTTTCTTCTTTTTTACGGGAATGAAAGCAAGGCTGTGAGGGATAGACATATTCTTCAGTGCGTTGTACTGTTATTTAATGTTTTGGATTGTTCTGCTGATGAAACACTGTGAAAATATTTTTCGGTAGTTTCAGTAGGCCTAGACAAAAAAAAAAAAAAAAAAAACTCCAGACAAAAAAATCGTTCAGTTTATGATACAAGCGTGAAAATTGGCATGAGCAGTCTCCATGGGTCACTTGACAAGAAAATTGTCTGAGCCACTTGAAATTTCAAGATTTTTCATTTTTCAAGATGGCCGACACCTTAGTGGAGCAGTTAAGTGATATCGTGGTTTATTTGGTGATACAAGCATGACAATTGGCATGAGCAGTCTCTGATGGTCACTAGACAATAAGCCGAGACAATCGAAAATTGTCCGAGCCACTTGAAATTTCAAGATGGCGGCCATTTTTCAAGATGGCCACCACCTTAGTGGAGCAATTAGGCTCATGGCAATAACTGCTCCACTAAGGTGTCAGCCATCTTGAAAAATGGCCGCCATCTTGAAATTTCAAGTAGCTGTGGGTGGCTTATTGTCTAGTGACCATCAGAGACTGCTCATGCCAATTTTCATGTTTGTATCACCAAATAAACCACTATATCACTTAACTGCTCCACTAAGGTGTCGGCCATCTTGAAAAATGGCCACCATCTTGAAATTTCAAGTGGCTCGGACAATTTTCTTGTCAAGTGACCCATGGAGACTGCTCATGCCAATTTTCACGCTTGTATCCTAAACTGAACGATTCTGCCAAACATAAGAACTTAGCCGCTCCACTATCAGTCCATGGACCACTATTAAAAATTCCTATAAAAAAACAAGACTTTCTCAGTATCACTTTATAATAACTTTAATTAAGATTAAGATTAAGAACATTAGCTAATATATTACCTTATGTTGCTTAATGGATCATTAGCAAATGTTCATTTCATTCCAAATGCCAAAATATTAAAACAATTGAGATCACTTTTAATATACCTTAAGTTTTTAATGTGTTATTAGGTATGTGTGTTATCACTGTGTTTAAATGTGTAACCTTAATGTGTATAAATGAAGATGTTTCCTATTTAAAAAACAAGAATCCTTAAATTCAGCTGAATTAAATGAGGTAAAAGCGTATGGTTTTTAATTCTTTGGTGTGCGAGAAATTAGCCAGTCCCATCTGGTGTGTGCTGGCCCACTCGCACATTTTGAGAAGCATATTGCTGTTCAATCGTAAATCTTGCTATTGGCACCATCTGCATTAACGGAAACCGAAAAGAAAGGAAATAATGACAGTACATGCAATCATATGTTGCTCAGCGTTCCTGCTGTGGTGGATAATGGAGCAAAAAAGAGTTCAAGCTTGATTAAATGGTTTCACTAGCAACTGTGAAACCGTTTGTGAAGGTTGCTGGCAGGAAATCATTACAGAAGGCAATAGAGAAATTGTCTAATTGTCATCGGTTGATGAAGAACAAACTGTTTTAGTTGAAAAGACCTCACCAGAGAATTACAAGCAGACATCACTGACACAGTTTAATATGGAGATAAAAAATCCCAGCCAAAGGCAAGAACCTTTCAGCTTACACAGACATTTGCATTACTGACTTTAGGTTTTCATACTTTCAAAACATTTTTCCAAACCATCGAGGACATTTTTAACAAGGAATATCTTACTTTAGCAGTAATTAAGCACCAACCTACACAAGGAAAATGTTATATATTTTTTTAGCCTATAGCCTATATTTGTTTCTCAGACACAGAAGTAAACATCTTCGGAAGAGCGAGAGAGTAAAGGCCTAGTGAGATTTCACATAGCAGAGGCAATCGATTCATTCAATGCAACAAAGAATGCGCCAGTCTGTCCTTGAGCGGGTTTGTTTCATTTGACATGCTTGGCAGGTCGGTGAACTGAGCTCTGTGGAGCTCCTGAGCCTCTTGCTCCACCATCAGCTCAAAACAGCAGAAATATTGACAAGGAACGGCTTTGATATTTAGGGATATTGGGGGGAGTGTGTACCATTGATGTTTACAGTGGTCATGGAAATCCATGCAATTGGCAAACATGGTCAACAGGGCCTCCTCCGTATCATCGAGCACACCTAATCTGCCTCGAGCCGCAAGAGGTCTGCCTCAACAACACATGCAAAAAGATGAATGGGCTTGGCTGATAAAAACCTGGTCGAGTCTTGAGAAAACAAACAGGATTGATAGGCGAGAGAACCACAGCTCTACAAGAGAGTAGCTCATAAAAGCTTTATGAGGTTCTGGTCACCTCTAGAAATCAAGAGGTTGGTCAAACGCTTGACTTTTGCTTGAGGCTGTTGTTTGTGTGAGTAAGGCTTCTGAGAGCTCAGTCAAATGGCCAATATACAATATTTTTGTATACTATATTTGGTATTACTTTTAAATGTACTCCTGAGGGGTATTGCACAAAAGTAGAATTAAGAAAGCCAGGATAACAGAACAGTCGCGGCTTGACCTAGTTTAATCAGTGCATTCTGGCTTAATCTGTTGCACGTTTGCTGAGCCAGGATGAGAACGCGCGGATATGTCAAGCCGGGTGTATATAGTTTGGATAAATGCGCGTTCACGGTATTCTTAAAAAGATCACGAAATCGATCACAGAATCACCGATGCAAAAATGGACAAACCCCGTGTGGCACTTTTCGACTAATGAGCAACAGCTTCTTATGGAAACGTATGAAGAAGTGAAACATATAATATGTAAAAAAAGGCAATACAGCTGCTGTAATAAAGCAAAGAGAGAATGCTTGGCAAACGATAGCGGACCGATTGAATGCATAAGTAGGGCCTAGTCCAAATAACCAGTGCTCCACTGAAACCCTCATAATTACAATTCAAGGAGTTAGGCCCTACTTGTCATTTTCAAAAATAATTGTAAACTTTGCCTTAAATGTGACCAGTGGACATGCATTTAACATGTAGAATAATTGCAAACACCTACCCACTATGTGTATTTATTTGATCTATTTAATTTATTTTATGTCAATAATCTGTTTAATCTTTTTACTCTTATCAATTTGTATGTAGGTTTTGTTTCTAATTGATTTGATGTAATCTATAATCAGATAATTTGCTCTATTTTTATCCATCTAATATCCCCACATCATCACATAGCCTTCACCATACCTAGAGCAGGGTTCTCAAGTTTTATCAAAAGCTTGGAGTGAGATCACATGTGGTTGGGGGAGGAGCCTAATGGAGTCCCGCCCCCACCTGTCCCCGCCCCCCAATTTTACCCATTGTTCATAATTAACCAGCACAAATTGAAATTATAACAATTAGTAAATCTTATAAATGACAGAGCAATTCATCACATCAAATATACTCTTTAATGTTATATTTCAAAATTACAAATAAGTTAACAAATTGCTCCAAACAGTTTGGAAAAACAAATATTTTTGCATTTTGAATGTGTCTAGTTGAAACGGCATAATGATTTATTGTGTGGTGGGACATTGTGAACAAATGACATATTAGTGTATTATTAAGGTGTGTGTGTGTGTGTGTGTGTGTGTGTGTACACAAGAGTACACACTCCAGCTTATGAAATGTGTTTTGTGTTGTAAGTGTTTGAAAAATACAAATGCAATGGCAATGATTAATGTATGTTTTGACAGGATATATATTACCCAGAGCACTCTGCTTTAATACGTATGTAGCCTTAATGTAACTAGAAATACTATTAATACAGTATAATATATAATTTAAAATAAAATAAAATAAATACATTTAAATTTATTTAAAATAAAATGAAATAAAAAGAAATACATCTTCATTCCTTCCCATACCCACAAACATTTCCCTTAGTTTCAGATAACGTAAGCTAGCCAAACTGAGCCAAAGCTTCTGGCCTGGTTGCAAAGTAGCTGTAGAGTTTTTGACTGCATCAATAATAAGGTAAACGATGGGCTATATATTAAATGTTCTAGCCTTAAAATGTTAGACGAGCTTTCTTCCAACTTACCTTCTCCATCATCACGACGTGTGTTCGCGCGATGTTGTTGGTTACCTAGTAACGAACGTACGGTGGCCGAGAATGTTCCGTCAACTTCCGTGAGTTCGCGCATCTATGTTGCCTATTAACGAACGCAATCTGGCCGAGATACGTGCTGGCGGCAGAAACCTTCACTTTGTGTGCCCGCGCCTCCTATACAACGTTATATATAAAGCTTGTAGGACAACTTGGTTGGCATTGCCTTTTCAGCGTGAGAAATACAAGGTGTGGCGTGTGAGCGTGTGAACTGGTTGAATTGCGTGTGTCTCACGGCCAATGCGTGAGACTTGAGAACCCTGCCTAGAGATTGGCATGGAGTTCTTTCCATAAGATCATCTCTCAATTCAAATCATTAGGCTAACTGTAATAAAACCATGCCAATCTCTAGGTATGGTGAAGGCTATGTGATGATGTGCGGCAATTTTAATTCCAAAGGCCAAGGGAACTTTATCAGGATGAATAGTATCCTGGCTCCATGAAGTAACTGGCCTTTAAAAATAAAAATCTGCCTGGCTCTATGGGAATTTAACATAGGGTTGTCCAGACTTATGCACCCTGTATTTTAAGGAAGAACATTTATTTACGATACATTATTCATTCACAAAGAAAATTGGTGTCCTTAAAGGTTGGATTTTTCCTATTTTTTTTACTAGGCTCTATGCACGAACGCTGCTGACATATTTCCGGTAGGATCTCAGCCGGCGTCTTTACTTCCGCATAGCGCATTCTATAGGACAATTCACTTTAATAAAATTCATTTTCTCAGAAACGGAGACAACGATTTTAGAAACTGATTCGCTAGTCGAATTTCGCGTGATATGAGAGAATACTCACCCTTAAAGTTGACGATGTAGCTCGAAATTTTTAATTTAAAGAACTTCTCTTCCTTACTCATATTTGTGACAGTTAACTGCCTCACAATATTGTTAACATCATTCACGTTAACCGCTGGAAGTTCTAGTAAACAGAGAGTGTAATTTGCCATTATCTCCACCTAATGCAAAAACGGCTTCTGACGCAGCACCGGATGTAACTGGGCGGGCAGAGACAAAACGCGGAAGCGATCGTGCATAGAGCCTATTCGCCTTATTCACCTGGCGGCCATTTTGAAAACTCGAACGCCGTTGAGGGGTACACAAACCCGGAAGTTTGACTCCGACGCATACGATCTTCTATGGAAGATTCAGCAGCTCCAGACATATAATAAAACTAACCTTAAAATTACGACCAGGATGCCTTCTGATGTGTATTATCCATTGTCGAGGCTATAGCACGTTAGTTGGCTAGAAAAAAAGAGCTATAGAGAGTATTTTGCTAAATATGTGTAGGCCTACTATATTACATATTTATTATATTTGTACTTATATCATTAAATAAAGTTGTTATTATAATAAAAAAACGCATTATATTTAATTTGAGTTATTTTAACCTTAAATAATACTGCCAGCTGTATGTTTACAGCATTAGGGGAGTTGTTTTTTTCTTTAGAAAATGTAATGCCTATCTTGAATACCTAATATTTATCCAAATGAGTCAATATTAAATCAAATCACACTAATTGAATTGAAATAATAAAAAAGCGTAGCTTACCAGAAATTGTAGGCTACCATGTAAACATTGTAACATGTTGTCACTAAACCTAATAAAATTCAGTTTAGTTACTAAAAATGTTTTGACAATCCCAACACACTTATTGTAATGCAATATATTTTTTTTACATTGGGGAACACAGCCGTGAGGCGCCATTGCACTGAGATAAATCGCGTTGTGAGAACTCCCGGAAGTGGTCAGTGTACCCCTCAGGCTCGGTGGAACGTTCGAGGTGAATAAGGCGAATTAAGGCATTAAGTTCAATTTCCAAAAGATGATTTTTTTATTCCTCTTTTTAGTCAACTTTAGCATGGGTGTCTAAACTTATGCATAGCAGTGTATCTCATCAACTGCAATAAAATAATATATTGATATTTTTTCTCATTCAACAGTACATTTCTACTCTATACTTGCATATATAGTACTAATATACTAATATACTATATTCTATTTCTCATATTGTATTGTATAGTTCTTTTGCACTGTGTTGGCATTCATTGTGGACAGTAAAGTAATAATTCCTCAGGAAAATCTGCTTTCCTCACTGGGTGTATGACAATAAATGCTTTAAATCTCGAATAATAGGCTATTCATCAAACCTCTGACATTGAAATGAACAGCGGTTTTCAATAATAACTAAAATAACAGTACGCATACTTGGATGAATGACAGTATATCTAGTATTTTAATGCAGGACCATGAAGTGACTAAAACACATTAATATCTAGTAGGATTTAGGGAGGAACTAGCCGATAAATCACCAGGATTAAATTTAGCCTGGTTGTTAGCCTGCTCCGGAGCAGGCTAGCTGCAAAGTGTAAATCTCCATAGTAACTTAATGTAGATTAATTTAACCTCCCTTCATGCAACCGAGTCAGGGCTAAATTCAGCCAGGATAACTGGAAAATCCCAGCTTAATCCCTTATCTTGCTTTTGTGCAATACCCCCCTGGAAGCTTCTGCCAAGGATTTAAGTCACCGCTCTTTTCACAACAAGCTCTTAAAAATCAAGTTTCTTCACTGCTGCAAGAGTGCGTGATGTTTCACAAACGGTTCACTGGCGACATCTGCTGGTCATGAGAAATCTCTTCAGTGTCACGTGTTGGGGTTCTGTTTTGTATTGCGTTAGGCAAGAGCGCCACAAACTGGTTTCATGAAATTATTTTGTTTAATGAGGCATAAAATGTCACAATTCTATCCAATAAATCAATTTTCCCAATCATTCCCCTCACTATGATTTCTTGGAACCAACACGTTATTTCTATCATTCTAGATTTGTTTCTGATAGAATTTATATTTAATTCAGTCTGCAATGAGCCTTTAATTTAATTTGACATAATGCCACTATTGCACAATATTTTTATTTTTTCTTTGAATAAAATCGAAATTATTTTGATTATGATTTTTATGATTAGTCTTGTTATTAGTTTAGATTATTAATTTACATATATGATACTATTACATCTACTTTTTATTATTACTTTGATCAATGTAAATAATAATAATAATAAAATACACGTTCTTCAAAAGAAAAAAATATGTAATAGTGGCTTTATTTCACAATTATTGTGAAATACTCTACCTTAAATCTAAATTAATAGCTCACTGGCAACTATTAGTAGTAGTAGTAGTAGTAGTTTAGATTATTAATTTACATTTATCGTATTTGCCAAATTTGACTTTTTTACTATTACTTTGATCAGTGCAGTTAATAATAATAATAGTGATGCAAAAGAAAAAGTTGTATAACAATGGCATTATTTCACAATTATTGGAAATTATGTCTGTTCTAAATCTAGATTAATGGCTCAATGCCGACTGAATTATTATTATTACTAATATCCATATATTTTATTATAATAAATAAAGGATGTTCTTTGTGCCGTGAAACCACATATACGATTATTATCTTGCATGTATGACATTTTTAAAAAACTAATTTGTGCATCATTTCGTCGTCGGAACCTCTCACGAATGCAAAAGATCAGGGGACACGTTTACAGGCGCGCGAAGTTTAGCGCTTCCGGTTCATTGTTGACATCTGTCAAGTGGGTGAAACCATAGGGTGAAACAAGTTTAGTTTTCCAGACATTCATCTCTCTTAGGATATGTCTCATGCATTAAGGACACTTGCCACTGGAGTTTTTAGCGTGCAGAGATCTGTAAGCGCCCAGCCACTCTTGCGTCTTGTGAAGGCCCGAGGACAACAGAGGAGTCGGAGTGATGGAGTGAAGGACAGTGAGAGTCAGGCGTTTGACGTGTCCCTCCTCGAGTTTCTTGTGTGTCCACTGTCCAAAAACCCCTTGAGGTATGATTGTTTATCATGCATAATAGTATTACAGCATGTAATGCTAGTTATCATAGGAGTTTAATAGCTGTGTTGATGTATAATTTTCCTTGCGACTAACAAATATCATGTTATAATGACTGTTTTGTTCAAATAAGCGTAATTTAAATATTTATCATTTATTTTACAATTAATTTGTCATTTTAATTAATCGCAACTTCCAAAATAGAGACAAATATTTTATATTTTTGTATAATATAATCTCCTTTATATGGAGATCCCATTATTAAGTATGCTTTTATAATAACTGTATTTTGTCATTACCTTCTTTTAACGTGGTAAATTTTTAAAAGGGATGTTCATATTATCATTATCTGTAATACTAATACATGTATTTTCTTCTTATTGTTTTTTTTTTCAAGGTATGACGAAAGGAGCAATGAATTAATAAACGAAGAGCTCGGCATCGCATATCCTATCATTGATGGTATTCCTAACATGATCCCACAGGATGCACGAATGATCCATACGACTGAAAAACCCACTGATTCTTGAGTTTATAAAGCAAATATTAGCTTTCTGCCACAATGTTTTTCTCCCTGTCTACTGTAACTGTTCTTGTGCCGCTGATATCCTTGACTGGACTGTTTTACTCGGCGACAGTGGATGAAAATTTCCCGCAAGGCTGCACGAGTGCAAGCAGTGTGTGTTTCTACAGCCTCCTGCTGCCAGTAACTATTCCCGTTTATGTTTTCTTTCACCTTTGGAAGTGGATGGGAATCAAATTATTTAGACACAATTAGACTGTAGTTTCCTTTTTTCCCACACAACATGAGACTATTTTAATGTTATGCATTTTTGTGAACAATGTTTGCTTGTAAACGATAGACATTGAAGATTCAGGAACATTTAACTTGCGAACAATGTAAAAATATCGAATAAAACTGCAAATACCAAAGCTTTGTGTCTTAGTTTGAATGTGCACAGAACTCACGAATCTGTAACCGATTTCACTTCTTCCCTCTTTTCTCAACACTTTCCGTGAACCTCATCAAAGGGCACATGGGCTTTGGTGAATCCTCGCCCTTCACCTTAAAAAAGAAAGACTCGTTCAAGCGAGTCTGAACGACTTTCAGCTGCAGCAGATCACCTTTGCTCTTGGATCCCGCATCACCATCTTCGCTCGACGTGTCTGGGTTCGCGGACCTGCACGTTCGTCTCGTTCTGTTCGGCAAGCTCAGGTCCACCGGTTCCTCCGAGCACATGGCCGTGTTCTGCTGCTGCTGAAACCTGAGAGAGCTGGAGAGCGCTGGGAAGGTGAAGAAGTTCTCGGTTTGAGTGGTCGCTTCAGCTGTTGACCTACGTGAACTCTTCTCTGGTGAACCCTTCACAATAGTGGCTTCATTGCAGCTCGAGCTGCTGGAGATCTCCACGTATGGATCCAAGAAGGATTTCTGTGTGATAAACAGATCTTGGCTGTTCATTTCTTCGGCCGTACTGGATTCCAAGCTGCTTTCGCCCACAAACTGCTTCTTTCCGAGTTCATTTGTCCTTGCAGGTTGGTTTGTCTCAGTTGGCAAGTTGAAGATGACTCTCTTTTTAATCTTCCCTGTCTCTTTCACTCTTCTGTGACAATCGTTCTCAGTTGAATGTTGTCGTTTTGTCTCCTGATCAGGGGAGATGAAGATAATGGGCTGAATTTGTTGCGTATCTTCAGGTTTGTTGGGCTGTTTTTTGATTTTAGGTTTCTGGAAGTCTTCCTCACGTTTGTTTTTCTTCTTGGCCTTTTTTCTTTTCTTAGTCTCTTGCGTTTGAGGAAAATCCGTCTCACAGCAGCCATCATGCAACAAGAAGCTGGGCGCACACTTGGTTTTGCTCTTATCCTTTTTTTCTTTCTTCACTTTCTTGTTTTTATGCTTCTTGGATGCTTTAAAAGCATTTTCAACAATGGGAAAAATCCTCTTTGTTGGGAACGAAGCCATCTCCTCTACAAAATCAGAGAGTGACAATAATGAATAGGGGACCAAAATTTTGAAAGATGCAAAGTATCAGAATTAGATTTAGAAGTGTGCACAAACACACAAAGAAATTGTAGAAAATTGAAGAAATACACATCTAGAGATTAAGCAGAATCCTACGGAGCCCCTAAAGGGACAAAAATTGGGATGGGAGGAAGAAATATTTTTCAAATCTTTTGCGTTCCCTCTCAAAATGTTTGCGTTCTCTCGCAAAATCAGTTGTGAGCTCGGACAAATACTTCCTGTTTTCTTCATTTAAGGAGTTCCGTAAAGTTGGCAATATATTCACAGATTCAAACTTCCCGGATTAATAACTCGTGAGCTAAACATTGTTAATTTCCTCAAAACGAGCTTTATACACTGCTCAAAAAAATAAAGCGAACACTTAAACAACACAATGCAACTCCAAGTCTATCACACTTATGTGAAATCAAACTGTCCACTTAGGAAGCAACACTGATTGACAATCAATTTCAAATGCTGTTGTGCAAATGGAATAGACAACAGGTGGAAATTATAGGCAATTAGCAAGACACCCCCAATAAAGGAGTGGTTCTGCAGGTGGTGACCACAGACCACTTCTCAGTTCCTATGCTTCCTGGCTGATGTTTTGGTCACTTTTGAATGCTGGCGGTGCTTTCACTCTAGTGGTAGCATGAGACGGAGTCTACAACCCACACAAGTGGCTCAGGTAGTGCAGCTCATCCAGGATGGCACATCAATGCGAGCACAACTAAGCACTGACCGCATTTCTTTATATTTGAGTCCGGATATTTAACGTACGGAGCTGTCTGACACACTGCCAGTGGGACATTAAACAGGAAGTGTTTGTCCAAGCTCAAAACAGGTTTTGCGAGAGAACGCAAATATCTTAGCGAGGGAACGCAAAAGTTTTACTAGAGAACTCAAAAAACTCTCGTTTTTCGTCCATCCCAGATTTTTATCACCACCATGTCCCTTTAGGGAATCCATAGAATCCCTATGTACAGATGTGAATAACTGTATAAATATAAATATGTAATTACATAATACATATCTATATCTATATACATACATGCTCTATATGCCTGGTGCAACACTTTACAATCAGGTTCCATTTGTTACCATGAACTAACAATGAAAAATACTAATGTTAATTTCAGCATTTACTCAGTAGTTTAAAGTATTTGAGTAAATGTAATTTGTAACTGTAATTAAGTATCTTTTTTGGGTACTTTGTAGTTTTACTGAGTATCAAAGATATTAGCAACTTTTTCTCTCTACTTGACTACATTTTTGAATAAGTATATGCACTCTTTATAAGTATATGCACTCTTTATTCCAAAACATTTGTGACGAGTAATGCAATGACTTGTTACACCTTACGTTTTCTGCAGCAGTTTATTTCTGCTAAAAAATAAGTGATCTCACCATATGTATTTTGCGCTTACTCGCACAAACTTGTCAACAAGGCAAGTACTTTACATGATTATGAGTGCATTAGCAGGTATGTGAATCGCAGATGTTTCATTGGAGATGAGGACATGGCTGCAGCTGGTGATGAGGCTGAAACCAGCACGTCCAGAGCAAGTAGGCTTTCACTATTTAACTTTACTTAACATTATTTTATTTACCCATTATATAGAAGAGATCTTTTGTAAGAATATTGGTTTACTTATGCCCTTTTTGAGCACTTGAGCTAAACTGAGACTTAAGTTTCAGTAGACATTTGTTCCAAACCTGTATGAGTTTCTTTCTTCTGTTTAACACAAAAGAAGGTATTTTGAAGAATGTTGGTAACCAGACAGTTGATGGACCCCATTAACTTCCATAGTATGTTTTTCATACTATGGTAGTCAATGGCTTTCGTCAACTGTTTGATTACTAGCATTCTTTAAAATATCTTCTTTTGTGTTCAACAAAAGACAGAAATTCATACAGGTTTGGAACAACTTGAGGGTGAGTAAATAATGACAACATGTTTATTTTTGGGGTGAACAATCCCTTAAGAAGCTGTTGTGTCAACCTTGTTTTATTGCAATATTGCAGTGAATCTTTGAGCCTACATTCAGTACGAGTAAAATTCTTAAGTACTGTTAAAATCAGAAACATTAACCCCCGATTTCACAGACAAGGCTTAAGCCTAGTCCCAGACTAAATTGCATGTTTGAGCTGTTTTAACTGAAAGCAACTTTGTTTTGTCTCAAGATGCACACCGGTAATGTTATTTTCTAAGGACTGTTTTTTAAAAGCTACTTACTTAATTAAACTAATCCTGGCTTAATCCTTACTTTTACTCAAGTAGTATTGGAATTTTTGCTGTAAGGTATCTGTATTTTTACTCAAGTATGGTTTTCAGGTAGTATTCACACCTCTGCAATAACCAAAACATTATTAAAATCAAAATATGTATCTGTTAATATTAGTAAATGGACCTGAGTTAATATGAAAAATGAACAGTTGTATTTTCAACTGACGTTAACAGATTAATAAATGCTATAACCAATGTATTTATCATTGTTATTTCATGTTAGTTAATGCAATAACCAACGATTTGACCTTATTGTAAAGTGTAACCATAAACCACCATGTAACCTGATGTAAAAACATGAATGCTCTACCAAGTTTTAGTATAATTGTTAGTGAATACTCACATGCTTCATTAAAGTAATGTGTCCTATTTGTCCTGTTTCCCCCCAATAACATCTGTTGATGTTATATGCATTTAATTAAATTGTATGTAATCCAATTTTACTATGTGCCAAACCGTGTATACCTCTAATGTGTCCTATTTGTCCTGTTTCCCCCCAATAACATCTGTTGATGTTATGATATGCATTTAATTAAATTGTATGAAATCCAATTTTACTTTGTGCCAAACCGTGTATACCTCTTACCTGACAGGCTTCTGAGGATTCAGCTGGTCACCTTTTCTCTCAGAGAAATGGACCTTAAAAGTACAAGGGCATTATTGAGTTTACATTTGTAAAACATCTGTAAAACATGAGAAACACTGTAGCTAAAGTTGACTTCTACAATGTAACGCGACGTCATTTTCCACAGATTTTCGGCAACATTGATGCAGGAAGCAACTTGTTCAACGTCTCCTCCTTAGCGACTAAATATTTGACATTGCAGTAAATTTAAAAAGTATTTAATGTACTTTTTTGTTTTGGCCCAAAATCAACAGGAAAACTGTCATGTACTTACCTGTTTTGTCAATTAACAAAATACGCTCTCATATTTTTCCGCCAATTACTGCTTCAGTGCAGTGCGCCACTGCGCATGCTCAGTAAGCATCGACTATCAACAGCATGCTGCTATTTTATTAAATAAATTCGAAAAACTCAACAAAATTATCGTTAAACATAATAATCTATTTTGTAAAAACGACGTATGAAAAACACTGAAGAAGAAAGACATAAAAAACTGTTCACAGTAGTGTGTCCTGAAAATGTGCCATTTCATAAATCACACCGTTGCTGTGAGACGAAGAGCTACGTAACCTTTATATCTTGAGTCCATTCATGAATAATCATCACTTCTCTGTGCGTCACTCGGCCTGTCAGGCAACTATTTTCACTGCTGGAGAAATCCCTTTCTCACATAAAGGGCGCTTTTTGTAGCTTTTCTTGTAAGAAATGGCTTCCGTGGTCTATGGCGTCATCAAACAGCAGCTAAAATGATTTTTACTGCCAGTCTTTTTACGGTCCAATGGCAATATCTCATGTGAACGTGCATTAAATGCGCTACTAACGTCTTAAGGCAAGTAAGGTTGACTCAGTCAGCGTCACTTCTTTAGAAAAGGTCACAAAGTTCAAGGTTTATTCGCATAAGAAACGACATAAATTTGGATTCGGTTATTCGCAGAATTTTTGAAAATACATTTACTTTTCTTTTTTTAATGTATTTATTTATTGTGATTTTTATATGATTTATTTATCATTTCTGTTTATTGCATTGCAATACTGCACATTCTTAGTAGCCTATAATTTTATTTTCATTGGTTATAATACATTGTAGCCTACACATTCGGTTTACACTGTTAGCAAATACAGAAATACACACTAGCCCTGTCTCTATTCTATTCTATTCTATTCTATTCTATTCTATTCTATTCTATTCTATTCTATTCTATTCTGTTCTGCTCTTACAATAGTCTTTTTAACATTTAAAAATTTGTTAATGATTTTTTTAATGTGCTCAGAAAACTGCTAAAATCACTATAAAAACATATTACACAAATTACATTTTATAAAATAACATAAGATCTTAAACTATCTTTAGAACCAATGTTTCATGCAAATACACCCTTTTACGACTTGAATATTTCACCTGTTGTCAGATGCCATTCATTTTAGTCGTCAGATGTTGTTTTCAAGTCAGCCCATGTAATAAACATTTTGCCACGTAATAAACCTTGAGAAAAAAACAAAAATAGCCACATGGTGACACCTAATATAGATTCAATTCACTGCGTCTTGAGGACCTATGGCTTTTACACCTGTGGAATGATTGCATTGGGTGTCCTTAGGTGACTTGATATTCTCCCCCTGAATTCTCCTGAATAATCATGTGTAGTGGTAACACACACTACCGATGACATGATCTGCATTGATAAAGCATGAGGTAATGAGAACTACAGTTCTCAGGTTGAAAGGTCCCCCCTCCTGCCTTTAAAGGGTCTAAATATTGCTTAAGATTGTTAGGACTGTGCTAGGGACCCCATGCAAAGGTCAAAGGTCTATTTGTTTGGTGGGTGTCATCTAAACAGGCCATGCCCACTTCGGCCCATATCAGTCCCGCAAAAGACCAGAACCAGGTCAGCCATCTCCAACACGCGGGCCTTGTCAGCCATAAATCTTGCAAATATGTAAACAACTTTAATTGCTTGCCACCTGTGAAGTTTGTTTTACAGAATGCCAGAGGATGAAACAGTACTCTAACCGACAGGTGCAATGCATGAGAGGCAGTGGGCATCTTCAGAATAAGCAGTATTGGATACAGCTTACATGCACTTTACTGGTAAATGCATTAAAACACAGATATTGGGTGATGATCTCCCCTGTGCTCTCTCATTTACAGACTCAGGAGATGCTTATTGCCTCATGTGTCATCAGACTGCCTGCTCCCTGTCGTCATGCCCCATTTTTTCTGGAGTCATGAAGCTGTAGGCATATAGATTGAAGAGAAACCCTAACCACACCACGGGGTAAGATCTCCGGGTCAGACCTGCTTAGGTGCTCAAAAGCACTCTCTGTGTCATGACATAGCCATGGGCTACATTTAGAAAACTTCGCTCATAGTTACCTAATCTGTCATCTGTGGTCATAAAAGTTGGCTCTCCGGGTGCCTCTCTGGACACCTGTGACTGGAGCGTTCTGATGGAGGAAACATGGAGTAGCTGCTATGACATATAGTTGCAATCTATAAATGTATACCTTTTCTGCATAGTCTCAGGGGAAATATTTTTATTGGTCTATATGTGAATGCAAAAATGATTATTTAAGAAATTTGCGTTTTATATATATATATATATATATATATATATATATATATATATATATACATACGTATATGTGTGTGTGTGTGTGTGTGTGTGTGTGTGTGTGTGTGTGTGTGTGTGTGTATGTTTATAAAGGCCTATATACACAAATGATAATCACAAATGATAATCAAACAAATGATTCATTTCAGAAAACAAATATATATATATATATATATATATATATATATATATATATATATATACATACACGCACACACATATGCATATATAAATATGATATATATTTCAGAAGTGTTGTATAACAGTCTTTAAAAATATACATATACATATATTTAATAGCCATACACACACAAATTAAAATAACATTTTGATAACGAATCATTTTGAAAAAGATATTTATCTATCTATCTATCTATCTATCTATCTATCTATCTATCTATCTGTCTATCTGTCTATCTGTCTGTCTGTCTGTCTGTCTGTCTGTCTGTCTGTCTGTCTGTCTGTCTGTCATAGCCTATATATATATATATATATATATATATATATATATATATATATATATATATATATATATATATATATATATATATATATATATATATATATGTGTGTGTTTGTGTGTGTATCCTTCAAAACTTTGTGAGCTTTTTTTACATAACTTATCTAACAAAACACAACTAACAAATTACATTTCCTGAAATTGAGATTCATAACAATATAATGTAATGTAATGTAATGTAATGATCATACATTTTTTTTTGTTACCTAATTTAGAATGAACAAGCTTTCTTTCAATTTCCTTTTGGTATTAACAGTTCAATTGTCTTTTGGAATTAACAACTTTCTTGTTCTTTTTTTCCTCCTTTTTTCTTTTTGTATTATTTGTTTGTTTGAGTAGCCTATAGGCTAATTGTTAAGGAAATTGTACCTCTCTAATTTACGGACAGAAGTTAAATTTTTAGGGGCGGGATTTCAAGAGAGGTAATGAAGAGTGAATTATAGGTGGTGTTGTGGAGGTGTTGTCACGCGCATTCTTCATCAGGGCAAGGGGTGACATCATCACCAATAATGAAGGCGTCTCATCAATGGGCGCAGGGGTATAAAGGGAGCTCACCCTGTCAACTGTGAACCAACTCTAATGAACTGATATTCTGATGCTCGAACTCCCGCAACCTGTTACTCAATAAGGTGAGCTGAGTATTTTTTTTTTTGCGTTGTTGCTTTATTTCAAATCTTACTGATCTTTAGTTCAATGTAATTTTGCTGCATTTGCAAAATCATGATTACCATAAGCGCATTTATCTTTTATTTCACAGGTTCATAAAATGGTTTCCAGCATCAATCTTGGATTTTTGGAGAAAGCAGCTGTATTTTTCTCCATCTGTATATTATTCTATTCAACAAATGCCGAAAGCAAGCCATTGAGGTAAGTAGCCGCTATTGAATATTTCCCCCCATTTTTTTCCCCTGTTGCTCGATTGTATTATAATGTATTTTTTTTTCTCTTCAAAAGCAAACGGGCTATCAATGAAGTCCAACTTATGCATAACCTCGGGGTGCATAAACATGTTGAACTGAGGCAAGACTGGCTTCAGACGAAACTGCGGGAAATCCACACGGCCGCAATTAAGAACACAGACGCTGAGAGAACAGCACTTCTTCCAGACATTTTCCCCAATCTCAAGGATCTAAATCCAAGGGAAGCTGAAGACATCATTGCCGTTTTGGAAAAACTTATGAACCCATCGTAAAAACTTTTTGACACCTAATGTGGATTATAGGCTACTCACTCAGGGACTTAAATCAAGCCATTCTGTTCAGCTTTTATTATTCTATTAACAGTATTTATTTTTTCTATACACAAACTATTTATATTTTTTATGTAGTTTTCCAGTTTTCTTTGGCGGCTAAGCCGTATAACATTAAGCTCAAAGCACTTCTATGTATTTATGAGTTATTTGATTGTAACATAGATTAACTGAACACAAAAGAAAAATGTAAACGAGGACCAAATCTTAAAAGAAAATAGAGAAAAAGTAAATTTTCGAGGTGTTTTCTATTTTTGATGACAATATAAAAAATAAATAAAATAAAAAATCGTTGTTCTTGCGTATGCCTCCTGTTTTGTTATGTTTTTTTTTCTTGTCATGCAACTTTACCTTTAGTTATTTAAAAAAAAATGCTCTTTAAATGTGTATTTATGTATTGCCTTTCTCGTTTTTGTTGTATTCTTGTTATTATAATATTAAATAACATGATTTCAATAGCTTACATCCTCTGCATTCTATTTTTGTATGGCTCCTTGTATGGCAGCAATGTAAATGTTTCAAAAGCAGCGTGATTCTCCTCACCGGTTGATTGGACCGATTGGACGCAAGGTGGTTTCTATGATGTCTATGGTTTCTACGGCGACGTCTCGTGTGTTCTCGCGATAATTCACAGTCACTCTCTTCTACTTGGTTAGCCATGTAGCTTCCAAGTGTGTCAACACTGTATCCCGTCGTGAACGATGAAGATCAAACTTAAGTAAATTCATGCTAGCTATTAACTTTTGTCTGAGAGTCAGAAGGGTACACATCGCGGAGAAAGTTCAGCGTTAAGCAGAGTCAGGTGAGAGATCGTCTGTGTTTGTTTAGCGCCCACTTTTAAAAGCTAAGTTAACTGATAAGCTAACTAGATAGCTTAGTGAATCAGGTTACCAAAGTTGGAATACGTTGTCGGTTTTGTGGGCTTTGTTGGAACATATTATTCATACTAGCTCAAACAAAGCAAGTGAACACTTTACTTTTAAACCGGATATGCCATAGTATTTCTTTTCTCTTTAAAAAAATATCATAAGCATAATATTGAACTAGAAGGATCCTAGGATATAATTTTTCTTATAGTAATAATTTCTTATTAGAAAATATGAGACAGTTTTTTATTTTGTTGCCTATATAGTTCCCATTTCATTTATCTGTCCATCAGCTAAACATTATTCCCGTACAGAAGTAACGTTTGAGTTCTTATCAACATTACGCAATATCCAGTAGGGCTCAAGGAATCAAATCAAAATCCCAGAAATCTCACTTTATCCAGTTGGATCTTATTTGATTTTTAGTGGATTTTTCTTCTTATATGATGTTATTATATTCCTTTAGGATCCAATTGACAAGGATCATGTATTCAAGGTTCATAAGTCAAAACTCTGCTTGTGTGTCAACAATGTCAAAAGGTGTGTGTTTGTCCATAAAAAAAACTATGCATTTGGACGGAAGAAATTACTAAAAGAAAAGGCAAATTTTTGGAACAGTTAGAGCAAAAACTAATTCTTTTACTTTTTTAAATTCTTTTTGCTTTGTTAGGATATGAGATCTGAAGGCATATGTCCAGTAATATCAACTCAAGTAAACACATGCCCTATCTCTTATGACAGCCACTCTAGCGATTCAGAAATTTGGGATCAAAGGACAGCGTGTCGGTCTGGGAGAATCTGCAGACACTTAAGGTAAGACTGGATAATAACAAAGATTTCCAGTCATACGAGTGTCCATCTGTTGCATGGATTTCCTATAGTTTATCTAGTCTACTATATTAGCATCAATAGATGCTTTTGGAGTTTAATTTGTGGATTTTAAATTTCTTCGACAATTAAACCCATTGCGGTTTAATTCAAATGTTAAAGGCACAATATGTAAGATTTTCACTAGAAATCACTAGAACAATTTTATATACTTTGTTGACTTGTGTACTTCCATTCTCCGAAATGTTTCCAAAAAATTTAAAATCCAGAGAAATAAGCAATTTTAACCAGTTTAACTGGTTATTTCATTGCGTCGCCTGTCAATGACGTCATATCTGCGTTACCCTCGTTTTCCGGTTTTACCTCTGTAGAAACCACGGAAACACCAAAGACACTTTTAATAGCCTATATTATGTGTTTTATTAGACAGGTGAGGTTGAGGGTTAGTTGCATGTAATTATGCATAATTTACTGTTATTACTATGGTATGTACATGCAACATATGTAACAAGGACACTAAAATAAAGTGTTACTCTGTTTTGATACCTTAATATACAGAAAACTAGTGTTATACAGCTCAAAACGGTAAGTTTTATTGTTTGAATATCGTTTTCTTGATTTACCGCGAGTAACATGTTTGTACCATGCCTCAGAGTCAATACCTTTTTTGGTCAAGTGGCTAAATTAGAAATAACTTTATTTGTAGTAACTGTAATAGAGCATTTCCTCCACCATACAATATATTTTAAAATGAACTGCATGCCATTAAGCAACACAAGTCATCCAGCTTTTATTAATATGATATTCTAATATCAATCTAGCTTACTGCAGTGTGCGACAAGTGTCTAATAGCAGAGAGTAATGTTATAACAACTTTCAACACACTCAAATGTACAGCACTGCATTACACCACAATTTTAATTTGTCAAATAAACTGACCTGTAGTAATTCAGCACTTGCGGCTGTTTCACTAGAATGAAATTTAAAAAAAGTGCATTGAAGTGATAAAAAGTAACTGTAACAAAGTTCATGTTCAGAGAAGGAGGCGGTGAATGTTAAACTTAATTTTAATCATAAAATAAACAAACAACAAAGCAAAATGAGTGCCAGCAGCAGACAGATGGCATATAAGCATAATAAAAACAGCAATGTAAAAATGTCTCTGACTCGGCCCGCCCTGCATCATACGATAGTAACGTTCATAAAACTTCAATACATTAGCTTACCCATGAACATGATTTCTGCCTGAGTCCTGTCGGATTGCTTTCCATCGACTGTGGAGGTGAAGACAACAACTCCATGCTCATTCACGGCGCCATAAAGCTGTGCCTTTATTGATTTTAATAAGCGACCTCAAGTGCTGAAACTTATGTACTGTGCCTTTAAATCCATTTATATCATAGGTACACTTCAACTGTGAGAGACAGAATCTAAAACAAAAATCCAGAAATGACATTGTATGATTTTTAAATAATTAATTAGCATTTTATTGCATGACATAAGTATTTGATCACCTACCAACCAGTAAGAATTCCGGCTCTCACAGACCTGTTAGTTTTTCTTTAAGAAGCCCTCCTGTTCTCCACTCCTGTATTAACTGCACCTGTTTGAACTCGTTACCTGTATAAAAGACACCTGTCCACACTCTCAATCAAACAGACTCCAACCTCTCCACAATGGCCAAGACCAGAGAGCTATGTATGGACATCAGGGATAAAATTGTAGACCTGCACAAGGCTGGGATGGGCTACAGGACAATAGGCAAGCAGCTTGGTGAGAAGGCAACAACTGTTGGCGCAATTATTAGAAAATGGAAGAAGTTCAAGATGACGGCCAGTCTCCCTCGTTCTGGGGCACCATGCAAGATCTCACCTCGTGGGGTATCAATGATCATAAGGAAGGTGAGGGATCAGCCCAGAACTACACGGCAGGACCTGGTCAATGACCTGAAGAGAGCTGGGACCACAGTCTCAAAGAAAACCATTACTAACACACTACTCCGTCATGGATTCAAATCTTGCAAAGCACGCAAGGTCCCCCTGCTCAAGCCAGCGCATGTCCCCCTGCTCAAGTCAGCGCATGTCCAGGCCCGTCTGAAGTTTGCCAGTGACCATCTGGATGATCCAGAGGAGAATTGGGAGAAGGTCATGTGGTCTGATGAGACGGAAATAGAGCTTTTTGAACCATCCTTGAAGCATGGAGGTGGAAACATCATTCTTTGGGGATGCTTTTCTGCAAAGGGGACAGGACGACTGCACCGTATTGAGGGGAGCATGGATGGGGCCATGTATCGCGAGATCTTGGCCAACAACCTCCTTCCCTCAGTAAAAGCATTGAAGATGGGTCGTGGCTGGGTCTTCCAGCATGACAACGACCCGAAACACACAGCCAGGGCAACTAAGGAGTGGCTCCGTAAGAAGCATCTCAAGGTCCTGGAGTTGCCTAGCCAGTCTCCAGACCTGAACCCAATAGAAAATCTTTGGAGGGAGCTGAAAGTCCGTATTACCCAGCGACAGCCCCGAAACCTGAAGGATCTGGAGAAGGTCTGTATGGAGGAGTGGGCCAAAATCCCTGCTGAAGTGTGTGCAAACCTGGTCAAGAACTACAGGAAACGTATGATCTCTGTAATTGCAAACAAAGGTTTCTGTACCACATATTAAGTTCTGCTTTTCTGATGTATCAAATACTTATGTCATGCAGTACAATGCAAATTAATTACTTAAAAATCATACAATGTGATTTTCTGGATTTTTGTTTTAGTTTCCGTCACTCACAATTGAAAGGCACAATATGTAACTTTTTTGCTTTAAAAATAGCAAAAATCACTATATCTATGTTATATATTTTTTTTAGTTGTGTACTTACATTATCCTGACTGTTTCCAACAACTTTCAAACCAGGAGAAATTTGTAATTTAATTCGAAAAACGCCCCGTTTCTTTATTTCCGTTTTGTCGCCGCCAATGGCGTCACATCCGCGTTGTCCCTGTTTTCCGCTCGTGCTGCCATGGCAACCAGAGCTATGAACCAGAGCCGTCTGATAGTAACCAAAGCGACAGACGCAGACATCTGTGGAGTTCGCAATGTCTATTTGCACGCTGTTGTTGTTTCGTTCAAAAATTATGGACCATGGCAAGCAGACTTTGGATAAAAAAAGGAGAACTAAAACGAGAATCAATATCAGCGCGGTGTTTTCGAGATGCCGAGAGCTCCCATAGACAGTATAAACGAGAGCTCCACGTCCGAGACTTCGACCGCTCCTACATGTACTTTATTAAACAGGTGAGCACATTTACATAAAACTAATCAATGTTATATAGTTCAACAATGATAAAATGTCAGAATATGATCTGTATGTTATTCTAATGTTGATCTAGTTTACTGCTAGTCTCATACAGACAAACTAACACATACATTTCAACACATTTAAATGCAGTTTAGTGTGATAGTGTAATGTTAGACCAAGTGAAACAGCGCTGCGTTACCTCACAAGTTTAATTTGTCTAATAAACTGACCTGTGAGTAGTAATTCTGCGTGTAGTTTGGTAGAATGAAATGTCCATATTCCTTTTATATCCGCGGGACTCGCGTCGCGTTTGGAGCTGATAGCTGTCTTTTAGCAATCCCGAACTGCTTCATATCACAGTCATGATAAAAACATCGATGTATTCAGTCATCCATAAACATTATTAGATCGGTCGGCTTGACGTTGACGACAAGATCCATAATTCTTAGCAAATGTTGCGTCATCAATCTACGCCTTTGTTATTGTAAATAGGTTAGCGACCCCTAGTGGCGAAAAAATGCCATACTGTACGTTGAAGTGTACCTATGATAAAAATTACAGACTTCTACATGCTTTGTAAGTGGGAAAACCTGCAAAATCGACAGTGTATCAAATAATTGTTCTCCCCACTGTATATTAAGGCTGGGTTGATGATTATATCAATTCATTGATTTTAATCGATCTTCATTTTGAGGTCTGTTCTCAAATTCCAAAATCAGTCTTTTGGTCTCCTCTATGCTGTTTACAGTTGATGTGTGAACAAAAATATGTAATAATTGCAGCTGTGTTACTACAAATTGGAGTAGAAACATAGTGTAAAAGTGGCCACCCCTTTTTTCAGCTGCACTGATTCCGGAAGTATTTTTTCCATTCATTTTCCCCATAGGGATATACAAACTTTAATTTAAAGCAAAAAAGTCCTGGTTTATATTATATTTAAATGCATTAAGCTGGTTGTTTTAGTGTTTATATTGATTTCTATAGGGATCTTTGCATTATGATGTATAATAAGGGATCTTCAGAGATGTATTATAAGGAAAATCACAGCCTTTAATATCATATCTGCTGTGCTTTTATCATGAGGGTCTGTTTATAATATATTATAGTGCAATTTAGCTCCTGGGCAACACGACTTGCATAATTTTACTTAAGTGTGCAATGAACTGTAGCCTAATCGGTAATCTTTTGTTTATCAGTGCTGGCTGATATGGTCATCTTGTGACCCTGTTAGTGACTTTCATGCTGCATCATGCAAAATTTTTAATTTGGCAATGCCATGGGAGAAATACACTATTCACTGTCACCATACTAGCAAATGTTCAGTGACCGAAAGCCTGCAGTATTCATCTGGTTTCTTCTCATTGTGTTGCTGACCCGCTCCATGTAAAATTAAATGGCTGTTATACGCCACTGATAAGTTTACGCCAGTGTACGTGATTTTAAACTTTTCTCTTCTTGTCATGCTTCTTTTACTATTACTATTTTTTTTTTAAATGAGGAAAAAGGATTGAAAGCACCTCTGTACATAATGTACAACTTGCACGTCTTTATGTGTCAGCGCCACCTGCTGGCCGTTGAGAAATAGACAGCTTGTCAGATGTAATTGGAAACAATGGCTATACTATGAGGGGCCGTACAAGCCAAAATCCATTCTTCGACTCTCACACACATACATTCTTCTTTCACATACATACATTTCTACTCTCTCACACACATACATTCCTACTCTCACACACATACATTCTCCTTTCACATACATACATTTCTACTCTCTCACACACATACATTCTCCTTTCACATACATACATTTCTACTGTCACACACATACATTCTCCTTTCACATACATACTTTTCTACTGTCACACACATACATTCGTACTCTCACACACATACATTCTCCTTTCACATACATACATTTCTACTCTGATACACAAACATTCTCCTTTCATATATATACATTTTACTCTTATGCAAATGTATTCAAAGTATGCATCTATTATTATAAATAATACATGTATGTAAGAAGAAAATGTATGTATGTCTGAAAAAAAATGTGTGTATGTAAGAGAATAATGTATGTATGTGAGAGAGAAAGTATAGTGGAAACGGAAGGCGTATAGTGGAAACGGAAGGCGTATAGTGGAAACGGAAGGCAGGTCTGGTCAAGCGAGCCGCGGTTTGAAAATACCGGAAAATACACGGTCAGCCGCCAAAAAATGGGTGTGCGCTTATTAAGCCGCCTTTCCACTGCACATGACAAACGATAGCCCTTTGACCGGAAGTCATTCATTTCCAATGAAGAGTCGTACGGGAGCTGCGTGGAGTTCCGATCATATAGCCTACGTTCAGCGAACGTCTATTATGATTACGGTAAATTCAGGAACTGCAGCAAGATAACTTTTTTTTCATCCGATTACGTTAGCTACTCAGGCGGATGTCCGCGGCCGCGCTGTCGGATGTCGTGCGGGAGATCGCGACTTGACAGTGTTTAAAAGAGATCCATTTTCAGTGCACTCAATGTTTTTGTAAAGAGAGTTTACAGTTATAAAGTTAAATCTGATTACTGAAATGTTAATGTCAGTATTGTTTTATTTGGTGGAATACACGGTTTCATTTTCTGTGACCATACAGTTCAGATAAATGTGTAATGTGAGTTTACTGAAAGAGCGTTTCACTTTTTGACAAGTAGTCACACTGCCAGCTATTTCAACGCTGTGAAACGAAAACGAATTTATTGTTGTCTTTGTTGAATTTGCAGATTGTACAGTGTGTGACAGAAATAAAAATTATATGTGCCACCAGAAAAACAGCCTCTTCTGTGTGTGCAACAGGACATAACTGTTCTTAGACCTGATTCTTTGTCTGGATTCATAAGCAGTCTGCACTACATTTAGACATCCATATAATGACTCCAGTGTATACTGCTGCTCTATTTCTTGAATCCTCAACAAATCTTGAGACTGACAGAAATCCACATAGGGTTTGAATGTGATCACAAAGATCTCAATGCAGCCTATCATGCACAAAAAAATCTGTTTCTCTTTGCATTTGGTCAGTACATTGGTCAGCACATTATTAAAAAAAATGTCTGATTTCATGTTCATTGCTACCTACTCCAAAAAGTAAAAACTGTAACTGAAAAGAAAACAGGATTACTTTGAATAGCATTAGCATCATTGTAAAGTTGTGATGAAGAGCTGAGCAAGTATTGCATATGTATTTCCGGGTCTGAGAGTGTATATGTACAGTGCTATGCATAAGTTTAGACACCCATACTAAAGTTGACTAAAAAGAGGAATAAAAAAATCATCTTTTGGAAATTGAACTTAATGCCTTTAATTAAAAAAATTAGGAAAAATCCAACCTTTAAGGACACCAATTTTCTTTGTGAATGAATAATGTATCGTAAATAAATAAATGTTCTTCCTTAAAATACAGGGTGCATAAGTTTGGACACCCCTATGTTAAATTCCCATAGAGGCAGGCAGGTTTTTATTTTTAAGTATTTAAAAAAAAAAAATTTTTAGGATACTATGCATCCTGCACATCATCACATAGCCTTCACCATACCTAGAGATTAGCATGGTTTTATTTCAGTTAGCCTAATAGCTGGTTTGATTTGCATTGAGAAATGATCTTATGGAAAGTACCCCATGCCAATCTCTAGGTATGGTGAAGGCTATGTGATGATGTGGGGCTATTTTAATTCCAAAGGCCAAGGGAACTTTATCAGGATGCATAGTATCCTAAAAAAATAATAAAAAAAAATTAAAAATAAAAACCTGCCTGCCTCTATGGGAATTTAACATAGGGGTGTCCAAACTTATGCACCCTGTATTTTAAGGAAGAACATTTATTTATTTACGATACATTATTCATTCACAAAGAAAATTGGTGTCCTTAAAGGTTGGATTTTTCCTAATTTTTTAAATTAAGGCATTAAGTTCAATTTCCAAAAGATGATTTTTTATTCCTCTTTTTAGTCAACTTTAGCATGGGTGTCTAAACTTATGCATAGCACTGTATATATATATATATATATATATATATATGAAAGGAGAATGTATGTGTGTGTGAGAGTAGAAATGTATGTATGTGAAAGGAGAATGTATGTGGGTGTGCATATAGAAATGAATGTATGTGAAAGGAGTATGTATGTGTGTGACAGTATAAATGTATGTACTTGAAAGGAGAATGTATGTGTGTGTGCATATAGAAATGTATGTATGTGAAAGGAGAATGTATGTGTGTGTGCGTGTAGAAATGAATGTATGTGAAAGGAGTATGTATGTGTGCGAGAGTATAAATGTATGTATGTGAAAGGAGTATGTATGTGTGTGAGAGTAGAAATATATGTATGTGAAAGGAGAATGTATGTGTGTGCGTATAGAAATGTATGTATGTGAAAGGAGAATGTATGTGTGTGACAGTAGAAATGTATGTATGTGAAAGGAGAATGTATGTGTGTGAGAGTCGAAGAATGGATTTTGGCTTGTACGGCCCCTCATACTATACAATACACACACACACACACACACACACACACACACACACACACACACACACACACACACACACACACACACACACACACACACACACACACACACACACACACACACACACACAGGTACGAATATATAAACTCTATATATACACAGTTTATATATTCATACGTGTGTGTGTATATATGTGTATATATATATATATATATATATATATATATATATATATATATATATATATATATATATAAAATATACACACACACACACGTATGAATATTTAAACTGTATATATATATAGAGAGAGTTTATGTATTCGTACCTGTGTGTATATATATATATATATATATATATATATATATACACACACACTACCGTTCAAAAGTTTGCGGGTCAGTAAGATTTTTAATGTTTTTAAAAGAAGTATCTTCTGCTCACCAAGGCTGCATTTATTTGATAAAAAAACAATAAAAAAAAGTAGTATTGTGAAATATTATGACAATTTAAAATGACTGTTTTTAAAAACATTAAAAATCTTACTGACCCCAAACTTTTGAACGGTAGGCTTGTGTGTAGAGAGAGAGAGAGAGAGAGAGAGAGAGAGAGAGAGAGAGGGGGGGGGGGGAGGGAGGGAGAGGGAGAGGGAGAGGGAGAGGGAGAGAGAGAGATGTATATATATATATATATATATGTATGTGTGTATGTATATGTATGCTAATTTTCATTATAAGAGCACCATTTATTGACAAAGGTTATAGCCTATCAAAGTACTATTTTGATTGATTTTAGGTCTACTTTATAGCAGATTGTGCATTACAACACTCGCATTTTCTTCACCTTTAAATTTGTCTTGGATAACACTTTTCTACCTTCCTTGACATTCGTGCGGTTGCGGAGAGGTTCACCGAGTTCGTTTCGCATTGGCATGACTGCCGTGCTCCATCCCATCACGCTTTTCCTTTCATCAGCCGATTGTGTTTTCGTGCGTGAGAGAATCTACAGTATCAGGAGATATTATAAGGGTCGGGCTACGTCATCGAGGCAGCCTCCGCGTGCCACAGTAGCGGAAAAAGCGACCAGCCATTCATGCTCGCGCGAACGTCTCAGTCAGGTTACTATGCTACCGTCCTACCGTGTCTCGCGCCGATGCTACCTGAGGGCGTCTTTTCTTCTCGGACAACAGCATTTACAGGCTGTGTTCGCAGCGAATAAGTTACACCGGAGTGCTCGCATTATGCTGAAGTTTGAAAGTAATGCCCGAGGATGCTAAGTCGCCTGGCAAGCCCTCGTTGTGCGAAGGAGCGCGCATCCTTTGTGCGTTCATTCATCAGCTGCTGCCCTGCTGCTTTGTTTTAAAGACAGGCGGGTACGTATACGCGTCTCTCTGTGTGAATTCATCTCAAAAGAGTGTCGCTTCGCTTTAGAAAGTCGTGAGATAATAAAAAAAATGTTACCTCTGCGTAACAAGTCTTATTTGTAGAGAATATTCCCGATGCAGTTCCCTCATCAATATTCTATCGTTTAGAAATGAGTTGTATGCGTCATTTTAACCGTATCTGCATGCAGTGCCCTTCAGAAACGCATTGTCTTGCTGTTTAACGTTAGAGGAGCGGTGTCAGCAGTGCACTGAATTATTGATGCTACTTTCTCTGTAAGTAACAGAATGGATTGTGCACCGTTAGTTACTTGGAACTTGGAAGTTTAAAAATGCTTTTTTTATTCATGCTGATTGACATGAAGAAAGACAGATCATCAATTGGCTTGGCTTGTCAAGAACATGATCTTGTCCCCTGAGGGGTCCGGAGACACCACAGACATGCCTTCATCCGAATTCATTGTGGCCTACTTTTGCCTGGCACATTTATGGGCTGATGCAATAGAGAAGCAAAACAAGATCTTGACTTGTAATTATATTGCTGAGAATTGTGGATATGATTGGCAGTGGATGCATGAAATGATCTCTACGCAGCACAATACACAGAAGCTGAATGAATGCGAGCCTGTGAGCTGAATGAATTTCTGTGTGAACCGCTTAGGGAATTGTCAGACTGCTCAGATGCTTATTGCAGCTGAAGTTCAGGTTTCACCATCACATTAATGGCTGTGCTAAAACATCAATCAGACAGCAGGACTGAGGAAGCTGCTGAGAAGTGTTGCTAGATCAATTGTTTGCATAGCAGTTAGAGGTCAGACTGTTATTTATTTTTTAACAAACGAATCAGATGATTTTGTTGTATTTGAAGTGTCTTATAAGCAATATCCAAAACCAGTATTTTAACCATTTAGTCTGTTTTGCTCAAATAAATAATCTTAAGACTATAACAACAATAAAATAATACAGTTTGTATATATAATGATTTAATAATGATAACAATGTTAGTAGTAATCATCATCATATTTATGGAAACACAAGCACATGCAAAGACGTTAAAGATTCCCAAAAGACATTTGACCATTAAAACCATCTAAACATCACATAGTGACCTCTTGGTTGAATTAAGAGAAATTTTGCATGCTCAAAGACTACTGTGACCACACTTTACACTGAATAGTAGAAACAGTCTTTTTTAGAAACAGTCAGATTTTATTCAGTTTCATCAGTGGGGTAGGTCATTGTATGTGTGCTCTGAAGCATGTGGGATAATGGAACTTGCAGCAAAACAGATGCAGCAAAACTTATTGAATTTGTATCTGCTGTTGAGTATGGTGGTGCTGTGGGCACTGGTCACGCTCGAGTTGGTTAATGGGGTCACAAAGCTCTTGGCTGGTACAGTCATGACAGTCAAAATGAATCGAGGGGTCCATATTGGGCAGCACTTTTGCTGGGATAAATCAAGCCCTATTTCCAGCCTATTAATCATTTATTCAAACAGAATATTCTGCCTGTGCACGCTTCAGTGGACCCTTTATGTTTTTTTTTAGTGCAGGGGAAGAAAGAGGCATATCCGCTCCATACGAAGAGCATTTTTTAAAAGCGTGTTTTCTGCTTTGGTCTATGCTGTACTCCAGTCTCCTTGCTTCAAGGGCATCTGTCTTGTAATGATCCTGTTTCAGCCCCCTGGGGAATGAGAAAAAATTAACAGCACCTGGTCTGGGCATAGGCAGTCTGGATGATACAGTCTGTGTTTATAAAGGATGTATTTGTATTATATTGGCTATTATTGTTTTAATATTATAATTTAATATAGTTCAGTTTTAATATAAAAATGTTCAGCACAGTTTTTGTCCTGGATTTTCAGTTATATGAAGTATTGAATTTTTAATGTATTAAAAATCACCTGAAGGGATTTGGTTAAAATTAAACCCCAGTGACTTTTTCTCACAAGCACGGCACGTGAGGTGAATGAAATAGACAAATGGGAATGAATCCTCTGTGATTACACGGGTCAATACAGTGGCTTGTTGATGGATGAGGCTGTGCTGAAAGTGAACCTGCGCTGTTGTCTCTTTGTTTTTTAAGGAAGTAGTGTAAAATTGCGCTTTGCTGTCATCACGCTTCCTGCACTCAGCATCTCTTTTAGAGCCCAGAGTTCATCCAAGTTTGTTGTAAGCGCTTGCCGAGTTCCTCACGTTGCGGAGATCGGGCCACCCCTCCCTCAGCAGTCGAATGCTCACGTGTGTGTCTGACTGTGTGTTGGCTTTTCCTGGCAGTGGTCAGCCGCGTGGAGCTCAGCTGGAGGGTGAGCTGGTGAAAATGAGCCTGCACGGAGCCAGCGGAGGACCCCTGGACCACCCCAGGGAGAGACGGCGTTCTGGAGATCGCTCCAGGGATTCTTCACACGAGAGAGGTGAAGGACAGCTGACCCCCTGCATCAGGAACGTCACCTCGCCCATACGCCAGCACCTCACTGGTGAGTTTTGGCTTTCTCATTCTGTACCAATTTAAATGCATTTGAGTTTTATAACAGACTCTATCAAAATATATATAAAATATAATATATACATACATATATACACACACATATATATGTATATATATATATATATATATATATATATATATACTAGGGGTTGCACGACTACTGATTTCTGCTAGTCGATTTCTTATCAAAACAATACTCGAGTTACTCGACTACTCGTGGTTCATGCTACTGTAAATGAAAAGACATGAAATAGCTAGATCTTATCAATAAACATTATTAATTCATAGCCTAATGCAACAATTACATAAGTAAACTCTCAAAACATTATAATTATGACATTTCATTTTAAAATTTTCATGTAACAGTCTAAAGCCAAATAAATAGCCGTTCTTACCTTTCATTTCAGACGGGGCCGTTCACATATCGCGTCTTTTTCGCGCTCAAGGTTGACATTTCAAATGTAGGCGCGCGGCGAGCGCGTTCATAATGGAAGCAACGTGGTGCGCTAGTTTTTCCAGGCGGGTTTTTCCTTCTCATCTCCAGAAATATATATAGTAGTAAAGCTAATGCAAGGGCTAGAAATCAATTAATCCTTTGCTGATACTTCGTCGTCATCATGGAGAGCGCAGTTCATGGTTGGTTGCATAGCAACGATAGACGCCATGGGAGCGGGAGCGCAAGCGCTTGTAGGAGACAGCGGCACGGCTGCGCTTTCCACACGTTTTTAGACGCAATATGTGAACGGCCTCTTGCAGAGTTGGCCAATTACTATATTTTTGTCATGCTTGATGAAATACTTCCACACATCTGACGTGTGTTGTCTGTTGGTGACGTTCGCCATTTTTAATTCATTTATGGTTAATGGACGCTCGAGTAGTCGATTGTTTCCGACGGCGTCGAATAGTGGTTGAAGTAGTCGATCTATCGACTACTCGACTAGTCTATGCAAGCCCTAATATATACACATATATAATATATATAATATATCGGTTTTAATTCATTTGTATTACAGAGAATTCATTATCTGTCTGTGAATTTATAAAATATATATATATATATATATATATATATATATATATATATATATATATATATATATATATATATATATATATATATATTATAAATTCACAGACTGATAATGAATTCTCTGTAATACAAATGAATTAAAACAGAATAAAGAGTATGTATATATGTATTGCACACTACAGCATTTCAGTATTTTCAATAAGCATCTTATGCTTATTAAGGCTGAATTTATTTGATCAAAAATATAAAAACAAATATATCTTTACAATTTAAAATGACTCTTTTCTGTTTAAATATATTTTAAAATGCTAAAGCTGAATTTTCATCATCATTACTCCAGTCTTCAGTGTCACATGATCCTTTAGAAATCATTCTAATATGCTGATTTGCTGTTCAAGAAACATTTTTTTATCATTATCAATGAGAAGGTCAATCAAATCTCCATGACACAAACAAAGGAAAAGGAACATTTTTTTAAATATGTTTTGATACATTTTTAAGGAGCATTTGATCAATAGAAAGTTTAAAAGACCAGAAATTATTGGAATTAGATACTTTTGTAACATATTACATGTCTTTGTCACTTTTTGATCAATTTAATTCATCCATGCTCAATTGAGTATTAATTTACAATAAAAAAAACTTAGCAACTCCAGAGTTTTGAATGGTTGTCATTTATTTAATCAGATTCATCAGATTATTACAATCTCTAGCTACAACTATGAAAAATTGTCACTGAATTATTGTTTTCTTTGTATACATGACGGATTATAAAGGCCAATTCACACTGCACTGAAAGATGCAGACAGAACACTTTGGGTTTTGTCGGTTCAGTGTTACCACTTGTTACCCGCCTTGTTATCTCTTGGAGTCTGTCAGAGCTTGTTTTCGTCGATTGAACATATCGAATCCGCACTTGTCGGGTCATGGAATGTCTGAGAAGTGGCATACTGTAATCTGGTGATTGTCTGCGTTGGTTGGCGTCTGTTATTAATGCTGTCTCCTACTTAAGTCTGTACTGGCAAGGTTCACTTGAAATAGTTTGACTCCTGTCTATCTCTCACATTGATTCCTCAGACCGCGAACGGGATTCTGGCTGCTCATCGCGCTCCACGAGTCCCAGGCCTCAGAAATCATGCACCTCCATCCTGTTCTATGGAGACTCCCACGGTAAAACCCACAGCTCTGACATGATCTACGTGTGTGAAAGCGTCAAGGAGGGACCCCGCAGTTTGAGGACTTCAGAGAGAGTTACTCTGATTGTAGATAACACACGTTTTGTGGTCGACCCATCCATCTTTACTGCCCAACCCAACACTATGCTTGGCAGGTTAGGATAAACTTCGGTCACCTCTTTCAATTTGTCAGCTTGTTATTACTTAAATATAAACATTCATTTTGACATATTGTGTCAATGTTGTAACTGGTGGGCGTTGTCTTGAAGGATGTTTGGATCTGGACGGGAACACAACTTCACACGTCCTAATGAAAAGGGAGAGTATGAGGTTGCTGAGGGAATCAGCTCCACCATGTTCAGAGCCATTTTGGTGAGTGCACTATGCTTTAAAAGCTTTATTGAGGTTATAAATATATCTTTGGCCTAGTGTACCACATATTGATTAAGTGTCGTATTAGACTGCAGTATCAAAATTCACGTGACTTCAGCATAAAGCGTACTGTTTTGTTAAAGTTTATTGCAGATATATTTCACATATAGAAATGAAAACTCAGCAGAATGTCTGGTTTCTTTGCTTTCTTTTATTATCTTCAAAGTGTTTAGTCCCCCTTTCTGGCCTCGTCACTTTACTGACCTTAAAATCTATCAAAATGTAATAAAACGAATAGTTCTGATCCTGGATGATTATTGGTCTTGAAAAAAAATTGCAGGGGTTTTATATTATGAATGTACAATACTACAAATTTTCAAGATCCACTAGTTGAAGGTTGTCTGAAGTTGTTTATATTCACCACTATCAGACAGATGGACACTAAATGCAGCTCTTTTTTGTAACTGACAGAATTTCAGCAAATTAATTATATATATATAAATATAAGTATAACTATTTATTGCACAAAACTAGCACGGTCCTCACAAAAATGTACAAATATATTCTGCATAATAATAGAAACATTCAGGACTTGAGCAGTGAGCCTTAATTGTTTTGTTTATTAAAAAAGTTGTAATGTTTCTAAATTGGATGAATTTAATTGGGAAATATTGCAAATACTCTGAATTTATTTTTCGCTTTCCTGAAATTTCCCAACACAAGTGGTATTTGCATGAGATTTTCAGAGGTTTTAGGGCATAGGGGTTTTAGGGATAATTCTTTATATTTGTAAGCCGATAACCGATATATTGGCTGATAAATCAACATTTTTGAGAGCCTGATTACAAAAACAAAGTCTCACTATTAAAAACCACATCCCAAGCACACAATTATAATGTTCTCATTATAATTTTAATAGCCGATATGTCAGACTTGCATATATTTTCATTTTTGAAGTGATTCCAATCATATTTCAAGCAATTCAAAATCATCATGGCGAACAGTGCGCATCTGAAGTGTCTTAGCTGAAGGAAATAATCCATTATTTATCGGCTTTAATATATCGGCCAACTTTTCTTATCGGGCCGATAACGATAACATTAAAAATGAACATATATCGGCCGATACCGTTATGGTGGCCGATATATCTTGCTTCCCTATCTAAAAGTTAGCATAGAGCTGTGTATTTTATATATATATATATATATATATATATATATATATATATATAAAACATAAAATATGTTTACATATTCTGAATTGACGTTTTATATATATAGTATCTTACATTGTGTAAAGGTATTTTCTAAAAAAATACTAAACTATTGCATAATAATAATAATAATAATAATAATAATAATAAGCTGTATTTTAGTTGACCGTCACAGCCAGCATTGTTTGGACATCCATGGCATTCGTTACAAGCCTGTCTCTGCGGCATTGAAAGAGTTAAGCTTCTACCATGAGGCTCAGCTCAGTGGAAAAATCAGGACGGCACTACAGAAATAACAGCCATATTGAATCTTTCCCTTTTTTCAGTGAAGTGTTTTGTTCAGCGTTTTCATGCTGTCTGTGTGCTGAGCTCTTTCCACGTTTGGCTGGCTTTAAATGGATCAGTGCGTGTGAAGAGTTGGAAAAGCAAGGGGGGGTGTGTGTGTGTCTCTGGCATCGGAGCCATTTGCTTATCTTTGGAATAAGTGCTGCTTCAGTAATGGCCGCCTGTTTGTTTTTCCTCTGCGTCTCTCCCTTTTAACCGGCAGGATTACTACAAATCAGGGATAATCCGTTGCCCTGATGGGATATCCATCCCGGAGCTGAGAGAGGCATGCGACTACCTTTGCATCGCCTTCGACTACAGCACCATCAAGTGCAGAGACCTCAGTGAGTACTCATTAACATGACAAATGCACTAAACGGATTCGGCTTTTTGTGCTGGAAAACCCTCTGATTGTCTCGGCAACGGGGAAACTGGACATTATTCCAAGCATTTTGGATGTCTGAGGATGGTAGATGCGAGAGAACAGAAGTAGGTCAGTGCCATATCCAATGTGATTGCCAGAGATGGGTCAGTAGACGCTGTCAGTGTGAACTGTTTACATTGTAAGCATTCATGTTATGGCTTGTTTATTTAAAGTGTCATGTGTATGTGATTTATATGGCTAAATTGAATCAGCGAGTCAGCTGCCGAATCGTAATGAGTCGATTACATGTCAACTGCAGGTGCGCTCATGCATGAGCTGTCTAATGATGGCGCCCGCCGGCAGTTTGAGTTCTATCTGGAGGAGATGGTGCTGCCCCTGATGGTGGCCAGCGCTCAGAGCGGAGAGAGGGAGTGTCATGTGGTGGTGCTGACGGATGACGACGTGGTCGACTGGGATGAGGAGTATCCGCCGCAGATGGGAGAGGAATACTCACAGAGTCAGTTTACTTCACCTGCACCTCAATTACACACTATTACCTATCTGTCAATCACAGTGCTACTGCATTGTGGGTAATTTATGAGAACTGATTGTTCGTGGTCATTAGTGGTGTGTGCTTGTGGTTTTTGAACGACCTTAACCCTAGTGTTTGTACAGGCATGAATGATATCTTGTGTGTTAAGATTTTGCCCTTGTAGACAATAAAATGGGTGAACACTAATAACAGCATAGAACACTGCATAACAACATTATATAGCATATGGCAACACGCTCTATCAAAAGACCGGCTCTATCAAAGATCAGTGTAGCTTTGTAAGGAATGTATTAGTAGGATTATATGTAATTTTTGTACTCGAGGTCACAATGGCTTTGTGTCTTTTGTGTAACGCAGTTATATACAGCACAAAACTATACCGGTTCTTCAAATACATTGAAAACCGAGACGTTGCCAAGTCTGTACTGAAGGACAGAGGACTGAAGAAAATTCGATTAGGCATCGAAGGTAAGAAAAGATTTTCACTCGGCTGCTTTCTGCTCGTTCACGCATTTACACGAATTAAAGCGCTAGTTCACCCAAAAATGAAAATGGTCATTATTAAAGAGTTAGTTCACCCAATAATGAAAATTCTGTCAGTAATTACTCCCCATCATGTCATTCCAAACGCGTAAGAGCTTTGTTCATCTTCAGAACACGAATTAAGATATTTTTAATGAAGTCCGAGAGCTCTCTGACTGCAACGTAATTATCACGGTCAAGCCCCTGAAAGGCAGTAAAGACATCGTTAAAATAGTCCATGTGACTGGTTCAACCTTAATGTTATGAAGCAATAAGAATACTTTTTGTGCGCAGAAACAAACAAAAATAACGACTTAAATCAACAATTCTCCTCCATGCCAGTCTGCTACGCGATTCACGAAAGCACCATATGTGATCATGTGATTGTGCTCAGCCAATAGTGAACCAGCGTTCTGCCGTAAAACACGGAAGAGCTGTACTTTGTGAAATAGCCCAACAAAGTGAATGGCGTACGAGAGTAGCAGGGAAGAGAGGAGAGTTTGTTGAATAAAGTAGTTTTTTTGTTGTTGTTTTTTCGCACAAAAATTATTATCGTCGCTTGAAAAACTTAAGGTTGAGCCACTGGAGTCACTTGGACTATTTTAACGATGTCTTTACTAACTTTTCTGGGCTGTCAGATGAAATTAGCTAGAAGCCTACGATCCAGCTCTCAGATTTGTGTTCTGAAGATGAACGAAAGTCTTACGGGGTTGGAACAACATGAGGGTGAGTAATTACTGACAGAATTTTCATTTTTGGGTGAACTAACCCTTTAACTAATCCTAAAGCCTTTTTAATACTTTTTATACCACGAGCCTCCACTGACTGCTCACGCTCCTCCCCAAACGGACGAGACGTTTATACTATACGTGATCGCCGTTCCGTTGTACTATTCTTTGAAACGACAGGGGGCGACTCTGAGTAATTGTCCTCTAAACTATCAGGAAGCAGAGGTACACACGTGACGATGTTTGTTTTTATTACATTTCACCAAACCCTCAATACAAAAGACCCCCAAAAAACGTGAACAACCCAGTAAACCTTGAGATTATTGTTCTCATATACACATATTTTGTTCTAACGTCACATAATGTATAAAATTAAATTAAACAACAATCTCTAAATTATTTTCTAATTTCATTAAACATTTTAATTTAATTTCATGAACATTTTTATTAAACATGGACCTTTGTTTTCATTAAAAAGTTTCATTTCTGCTTGCGTAGGTTCATTTTGTAAATGTAAGCAATTCATTTAGACAAGCTCAAACTGGGTGCCGGTAAGATAGTACAGACGTAACTGCTCAGCCAAAATGGGGTCTCGCGCACTAAATGCTTCGCTCTCGTGCGTATGCGGCGAGTATAAACCAGGCTTTCTTCTGTGGAACATAATAAAAGATATTTTGAAGAATGTTGGCAACCAAACAGTTTCGATTCCAATACAAATGGAAGTCATTGAGGACCGAAACATCGTCTCCAACATTCTTAAAAATTGACCGAATTTTCATTTTTGGGTGGACTATCCCTTGTATTAGCATTCCTGTTAATGCCGCACCTGTTTTTGCACTTAGGATACCCAACCTACAAAGAGAAAGTAAAGAAGCGACCCGGCGGGCGTCCGGAGGTAATTTACAACTACGTCCAGCGGCCCTTCATCCGGATGTCCTGGGAGAAAGAGGAAGGCAAAAGCCGACACGTGGACTTTCAGTGCGTGAAAAGCAAGTCCATCACAAACCTCGCTGCAGCCGCTGCAGACATTCCTCAGGACCAGCTGGTGGTCATGCACCCTGGACCTCAGGTGGACGAACTCGACATCCTCCCCAACCACCCGCAGCCCAGCCCCCATTACGAGCCAGACCCCGATGCCTCGTCCCCGGCCATCTGACACCCCCCCACACACACACACACCCCCGCCACTTCAGCACTGCAGAGAGAGGTCAGCCAAGACCACGTTGCCTTTCAAGTCCTCTCCCGCCTTACGAGTGTCAAACTGATCGCTGCGGCAGCACATGACCTTTGTACACTATGCCTTTCTTTCCCACAGAACTTGACCAAAGGAGGTTTTTTATTTAAGAACACACTCAAAGTTGGTAGTCACTCCTTTGATTAGTATCTGAAGTGATTATTATGGAAGCATATTTATACCAACGAAAAAAAATAAGTAATTGCGACTTCTCACAATTCTGACTTTTTTGCTTGCAATTCTTAGAAAACGTCAGAATTGTGTGATGAACTCAAAATTGCAAGATATAAACTCCGATAAATCAGAATTGTGAGATGAAAAATGAGTTGCAATTCCATTTTTTATTCTGTGGCAGAAACGATAAACAGAATTGCGAGATGTAAACTTGGAATTCTGAGGAAAAAGTCTGAATTGTGTACAGAAAACATGTTTAAAACTTTGAATTGCAAGAAAAAAAGTCTGAATTGTGAGATAAAAAGTCACAATTACCTTTTTATTTTTTTATCTGGTGGCAGAAACAAGCTTCCATAGATTGTACTATGTTTGTGGTGCTGTGAGACTACTGCTGTTTAACTTGGCAATAAAAAGGAGCACAACCATCTGGAACACCCCGCAAGTGAGCGACATCATGCGATGACATCAGAATGCTTCCATTAATGTCTAAGCGTTCTGGTTTTGTCACGTCATGCGACGGAGCACTTGTGGAGCCTCACTTTGATGCATTTCCTCTGAATGAGTACTGAAGTGATGTCACGTTTTTATTGTACCGTACTTTTCATTTTATTGTTATTTGTAGCTGCATTGCGGTTCGTCGAGAGAAAAGTTCTTGTGTACCACTTGAGAAATGTTATTTTAATAAACATGATGAAATCAGCATGCTTTGTTCATTCGAGTTGTTTCTAAATATAGAAATTACTATGTGCCACTCAATTTTCATTGTAATGGAAGTTTATAGGTGAATCCCGTATGTTTTCACCCAAAAAGAAAATGAAGCCATTTTAAAATATGCATTCTTTTGACAATTAAGCACATTTGCCCCGCCCAGTATTCTCATGTAATGCAAAAATGGTCATGCTAACATTTTAAAATTGAGGGGCCGTTTACTCAACATTATTTCCGACTAAAAACGGTGAGCTTTTTATGCGTTTTGGTCGGTCGTTTACATTTAGCGGCCTGAAAACGTGTTTAAAAGTGCAAGTTTTTGAAAACTATATCGTTATTGTCTTTTGCAGATCCGTGCGAACGGAGATTGTTTTGAAAAACGTTGTCGCCTGTAACATTACACTAAAAAAGAAAAGGAAAAACGTTTCCATTTTAGTACAACATCGTCGTGTAAATGCACCTTGAATCTGAATGCATTATGAAATATTTAAAACAAATAACAAAAATATTTATATACATACAGTATGTTCAAAACAGTAATATTATAAACTTTTTATTACAATTTAAAATTTAATTTATTTCTGTGATGCAAAGCTGAATTTTCATCATTACTCCAGTCTTCAGTGTCACATGATCCTTCAGAAATCATTCTAATATGATGATTTGCTGCTCAATAAACATTTCTTATCAATGTTGAATAGTAATTCTGCTTCATATTTTAGTAGAAACAGGTATTTTTTCAGGATTATTTGATTATCTATTGTAAAGTTAAAACAAATTTTTAAAACATAGAAAACTTTGCTTTAGTCACTTTTAAAGGTGGTATCGGTGATTTCAGGCCCAAAAATATTTTTATCACATTCATCTAATCTTTCCTAACGATCCGCTAGCTGCCCGCCCCATAAGCATGCCGTCAAAAAAAACGCGTCTCTGTAGGCAGCCTAGGCTCTGAGATCTGCACACAAAATAAAATGGTTTAGCCAAACACTCAAAACCAAAACAAATAGTGTTCCAACCAATCACCGACAGGGGGAGGGTGTTGTGAGGTTTTGTGCTCGTGCACGGCTGCACGCGAAGTCAGAGCTGAAGAAAAAGCTGGCTCAAAACCTCACAACACCCTCCCCCTGTCGGTGATTGGTTGGAACACTATTTGTTTTGGTTTTGAGTGTTTGGCTAAACCATTTGTTTTTGTGTGCAGATCTCAGAGCCTAGGCTGCCTACAGAGACGCGTTTTTTTGACGGCATGCTTATGGGGCGGGCAGCTAGCGGATCGTTAGGAAAGATTAGATGAATGTGATAAAAATATTTTTGGGCCTGAAATCACTGATACCACCTTTAATAAAATGTATGCATTCTAACCAAATAAAATGTAATTTCTTAAAAATAAACCCCCACATTTTTTTAATGGTATTTTTTATGCCAGAATCAGCTTTAAAAATCCTATTAAAGTTCTATCAAGTTGCTAATTAAATTGATATAGAATGCTCAAAACCATGCGTGTAATTTTTACTCGACCTACAAAATAATAAAAAATGGCTCTAATTGATTTTATAATCCAGAACTCAACTGCCAAGCTATAGTCTCTTTCCCCTGACAACACATTTCATTTCCTCAAAGATTTTACCACTGGATGGCAACATAGAACAAAAATATCCCAGCCCAAGGACCAATCAAAAGGCAGAGAAAGAGACATTGGCCAAAGCATGCATGAGAAGAGCTCGATGAGGAAAAAATCGAGCACTTTTCCAAAGGACATCAATAATCTGTGCCAGCCAGTATATATATTATTTATCAAGATATAAATTAATCATATAATATTAATAGAAGGTAGTAAAGTGCCCATCTAAAAAAAAAAAAAAAAAAAAAAAAAAAAAAAGCACTGTTGAAGACAAGATTTTTTTTATTTTAAAAATATCCACTGCTGATACGTTACACTTTAACCATATATATTTTTCATAAAGAAATCTTACATAATAGAATTACAATATTAGTTACAATCTGCATATAGAATATTTAACATTTCAACAACTTTTGTAGTGTAAAAACATTAAAACACAAACAAAATGGTATATATATTTATATATATATATATATATGTATAGAAAGATATCCATGTTTGCTGATGGGTACCACAGGAATAATCCAGGCCGATATCTACAGAGGAACAGGCAGGTCGGGAATAAAACCGTGTGAGATGTGAAATGCACAGATTCTCATTCGGCAGGAAGTATGCAGCTGAACCATTTGGTGTGCTTTGAGTATGAGGTCCTGTTTCTAACACCACAGCCTCTTTAGCCTCCGCACACCTCTTCGGTGCACTTCCTGTCCCATGAGCCTTTGCTGTGGTGACCGGCGCTTAGACCCGTTTAACCCTGGACTCAACAAGCATCCTGTGGTCGGAGTCCGCTGCGGTTTCACAAGGGCCAGGGTAGGTCACTGAAATCCACAGGTCCACCAAGGCCAGCGTCCGCTTCCAGGAGGCTCATGATAACAGCCATGGCTGCCTCGTCATTACTGGGGCTGCTGGATCCGGGCTCTTCCATGATGTCAATGCTAAGATGCGAGTTATCACCTGCGGGCGGAGAGATTTGTTTATTGCACTTGCGTGAGAATACTATATGCGATTCATTGAAGCTCGTGTACTCACTCATTAATGAATTATTTGAATATGGGTATCCTATCGAATCGGGTCCAGGCACAATTCCTGCTGACGGCAGGTCTGGAGTTCCACCATTTTGAATCTACAACACAAGAGATAAATGATAAAGAAAAACAAGAAGCGTTTCCGATTCGAAGACACAGATTGCCGGAAAGTTCGCTCTGGCTGGTAAAAACCTTCGAACTGCCATTGGTCCATGGCGATTATGTAAAGGTGTGGCTCTGAGACTCCGCCTTCTTTGACGTGGAAATGTTCACCAGTTCATTTCTCCTATTCGCATCACTATGATCAGATGCTTTCTGTGTTCTCACATATTTACATGCTCATCTAAACGGGGCTCATCGCTCACAGTATATCGATCACAGCTACAAAGATCTTTCAAACTTCCGTTTACCCCTTCGCCGCGAGTATATCTTGGCCTTAATAATATATGGTCAAGGACCTATTTACGAGGACAGTGTCTCACCTTCTTGCCCCCTGGAGAGCAGGTGTCCGGTGGGGGAGTGGCAGTGATATTTAAAGGACTTGAGCCACAGCTGGAGGGTGAGGAGCCTCGAATCCTAGGGGCGGGACATCATTTTATAGACTCAAGATCATTTTTGTGATAGTGTAACCTAAACGTGCCAGATGCTGCAAGTACCTCTGAATCTCCATCACTTCCTCAGCTATCATGCGTCCTATCTTGCCAGCGCCCGCTCTTGTCCCTCCCGGAATACCAGGAACCGTCTGGAGAGGGCGTTTCCCTCCGCCTGCCATAAACATACACAATTGTTAAAAACAGGCGTGTAAGAGAGACTGCTGTTCAACAGCTGGACAATGATCTCACCGTCTCCTGATGTTAAAACGCTGTCCATGCTCTGAGGGGACGAGGCTGTCTGGGAATAACTAGGATCTGCTCCTTCAAGCACGCTGCCCCTGAAACAAGCAACAACATTATTCTGTGTTAAAGTCAACAAGAAATAGATTCTGAAATCCATTTACATTGGAAATAAGACATTTCTGTGTAAAACAATATTTAGCAGGATTTGAATTTCTTATATATATATATATATATATATATATATATATTTAGTACTATTTAATAAATAATATCAGATTATATGTATACACGAATTAATAATATTAAATTAGTACATTATTATTATTAGGAAAAAAACAATATTAATAATAATAAATTATGTTATTATTGCATAAATTCACATACGTAATATTATATCAATAATATGCATTAGTAGTATTAGTAACTTCATTAACAGAAATAAACATATCAATACAAAATTTTATATACACACACACAAAGTAGTAAATTAAATAATGCTAAATAATAATAAAAATAATCTTTAGTTTTATTCTTAATAAAAATGTTATTTAATATATATATATATATATATATATATATATATATATATATATATATATGATTTTATCAATACTATTCTGTACTATTAGTATAGTATTAACACATTAACATTATTAGTATTAACACATTTTTATAGTATTATTTATATTTATATATATATATATATATATATATATATATATATATATATATATATATATATATATATATATATATATAAAAACTATAAAAATGTTAATACTAATAATGTTAATGTGTTAATACTATGATACTAATACTAACATTACTAAATATATTACACATTATATTTTAGTATTTTTAGTTTTTAATAAATATAGATTTATATAAAAACATTCTTTTCTTCATAATGTCATCAGAAATCTTTGTTAAATGTAACTTAAACTGCCTTTAAAAAGCATTATAAACATTTCTATTCTTTAGAATCACTCGCACTGGTTATTTGTGTACAGTAACACCAGGGTGATTTATGAAGAAAGTAAATGTCTATAGTCTATGAAAGGCAAATTAATTAGATCAAAAAGTATGTGAACTGTCAGCACATTTCCTCTGCTTGATTCAAGGAATATGCTGTTTTAATCATTTTGGCCAAGCACCTTCTTAATGAAACATTCACAACTGAAAAGTGTCGCGACACTTACGAAACCACAGTGTTTGTAGAGACTATATATTCCACTTCTTTGGTCCAGGGGTTCATGAAGCTGAACCAGCGGCTCCTTAGAGTGATGAAAGAGCCGTCTTTAATCTTAAACTTGTAACAGTTTGTATTAATCTTTTCTCTCATCTGTAGCACTGAAATAAAAAAGTGAGCACTTATTACAAATGTGATACAGACTGGCATTATAACAGTAAAATAAAACATTTATTTACAAATGGTATGAATGAGAGGATCAAGTAAATAAAACTTGAAACCTTGTCTGTGGCACTCGGCGAGGTGACCGATATCATCCTGGTGAAAATACTCATAAAACGACGTCCCTAAGAGCTCCTGGGGCAAGTACGCCAGGATGGCTGTCGCCCTAAATGGAAACAATGAATTGTAGAGATGAGCTAACAGATTAGAGGAGACGCTAATTCACTGATGTGAGAACTGAAATCAATACTTGTAGACCCTTGAGGTTTCTGTGACAATTCAAGTCTCATTTTAGAGAGTAACCAAACCTGCTCACCTCAGGCATTATTAGTTTAAGAGCCTTAAAAGTGAATACTAAACTGTATGTTAAATCTTAGTGGTTTGCCGAGAGAGATTCAGTAAACTTTCAGGAAATCTCATCTCTTGTAGATGATGTGAAATAGAGCAAAAGGCTTTTTTTCTCACCTCTGGTCGACGAAAACGAACTTGCCATCGATAGCGTGGCGGGAGACGTATTCTGTGGGTTTAACGCGGATGTCGCTGTTCATGGGCTGAGGGACGATATGCGGATGAAGGCGGCCGATGGCCACTAGACAGCTAAGGTTGCAGCCCTCATTATCAGGTTCGTTATCCTCGTCCAAACCCATCTTGGTGGGCGGCCAGCTTTTCAGATAGCCGGTGCTGTGGATGGTACAGAAACTCTTGCGGTCTGCTGTAGAGAGGAGAGATTTACCCATCAGTCTTTGAAGCGATGCATTTGAAGTATTTAAAAGAACAACGGTCCAAGCAGGCTCCAAGAACTCACTGATCATTATAAACTTTTATTCCCCCTGCTGACACTAGCCAGGTAACTAGTGGACCTCAGAGACATTGCAGGTCGGGGACGGTGGCCGCGTGCAAAGACAGACACCCAATATTTATAAAAAGGCCTTCTCTCCACAAAACTCCCAACCCACTCTGATCAGGGAAATGCTTGAAATTACACCTTTTTCATTGGTCAAGCCAAACTCATTATCTCAGTGACCCGGTTGTTGTTCTTGTTGTGTGAAAAAAAGAGTGGAGACATCCGCACAGGCATAGGGGACTAAAAACGCCTTTCGGGGGAACTACATTAGCTCAGAGTAGGGTCTAGTCTCACGTAGCCAGACCTTCAGACTAACAGCAGAAGGACTGGACTCTATCGCAGCTTTCATTGGCTAAGGACCACCCAGAGGCCGTCTGACTGACATGTAAAGCAACCAATCACAGTTCGTTTTGTTCCACGTCATGTTTAGGGGCGTGAAAATGTAACGTCGCTGTCCCTACAATAACAGACCGGTGTGCAGATCTCTTGGACGTATTTTAAAGAGTTTATGCTGCGAACTTTCCATCATTTTGAAAATCCAGTGTTTAGTTGATCCTAATAAGCACTTAAGGTCCTTGCACACTGAATCCGAAATTTTCGTATGCGTTTTTTCGTATCCGTTATTCTGTGGCTCAAAACTGTCAAAACACCATTCAAAACGAAAAACGCAGAAAATCGAACCCGATCCGATTTTTTTTTTTGATGGACAGTTTCGGAGGCAGTGTGCAAGTGTGATTGACATAACGTGAGGTTTTATTTATTTTTTAACGTGCGAAAATTTCGGACGCGGATTTCGCGAAGTGTGCAAGTGTTGTCACAAGTGTAAACACGATGGCGTTCTTCCATGAGGGAGTTTGGCGCCACGGCATCTTGGTTCCCAGGTGGACCGTTAAAGAACGCAACTCACACGTCTCCCGGACATCCTGTAGAATTCAACCAATTGGATGATGGCTTCGAAAATCCTGAAGAGTTTCCAGTTAAGTGTGCCATATGCATCAGACGCCCAGCTTACAGACCATGGGCGTCAGGTATGAAGCTGAGACTAAGTAGGGTCTAAACCAGCACAATAGGATCTACCGTGTACGTAGGTCGCAAGTGTACGTTGATTGGCCAAATGCATGCAAAACATTGGCACCTGCTATTTTTAAAAAGCTGTGCAAACAGTTTATAACCTTTTACTCCACGAACATGAAAACTGCGACAGATAGGCCGAAGTCCAGGAAGTTTTAGACCAGCCTGTCTGGCACCAACATGCCACATTCAAAGTCACTTAAATCTCCTTTCTTCCCCATTATGGTGATCAGTGTGAATTTAGATATTTGCATTCATGAGCACTTGAACAGGTGTAATAAAGTGGCCTGTGTGTGTGTGTGTGTGTGTGTGTGTGTATATATATATATATATATATATATATGCCTTTTATCTCATGCAGACAAACTGCAAAGCTAGTAATACCTTTCTTTTTGGAGCACGTTGAGGGAAAGTCTTTGTCCTCCATCTTGACAGAAGGACGGTTGCATTTCATTCTACAGAAGAATGATCGGCGGGCCCCTGAACACAGTCTGGAGGGGCCGGGAGTGATGTCAGTCTTCACTGGTAGACCAGCTTCAGAGAGAACTGAACATCAGTCCAAGTGCCTTTGGCTTAACTGTGAATCAAATGACTGCAAACACTTAATAAAACAAACTTTACTTTTGGCATCGATGAGTCGTTCCCGTGGAGCCGTGTCTGACGATGACAGCTGCTCTTTCACTTTGGCAATGTCTTTTGGATGCAGGTAGTCGAACAAACTCTGGCCAATCAGATCATTCTGATGGTTCAAAACAAAACAGTTTGTATTAACGTCAAAAAAACTTTACTGCATAGCAGCAAGAGATCAGTGTCAAGAAAATATACCTGAGTGTAATTGAGAATTTTATAAACAGACTCCGAGACGAAGAGAATCTTTCCACGATCGCAACCAACTACAAAGAGGAAGCCATCAGCAGCCTGTATAAAGAGGGGGAAGAAGAGTTTTAAAACAGATCCTCACCAGTTTTCCATATAATCAAATCTCGCAAGCCTTGGAGTTGATATTTTAAACACACCCTTAAAATCAAGTGCTTTAATTCATCATCCGACAAGAATGCTGGTTTATAGTTGGCTTCTGTGTATGGGTTGGTGGCACCTAAAAGAAAAAGAAAGAAAGGGAAAAAGTCAAGCATAATTAATATGGAAAAAGTTTGCTTTAAAATCATAATGAGCTCATTTAGATCCATTTTGGCCCATGCTGTGGTAGAAAACTCTCACCTCGTAACGTCTTCATGTGTTGGACGGCCATGCGCAGTACAGTGAGTTTGTCCAACTTGCGAGACATGGCATTGCAAGTGGGGACTAACGATGCTAACTCGTCTATAAAACTGTTCATTTTATCCCTGCGCCTCTTCTCTATTTGACTGTGAGCCTCCCTAAAAAAATAAAAAAATAAAAAAAACCAGCTGAAAAATACAAGCAACACATCTCATTTACATACAACATATTAACTAGGCAGAGAAAAGCCTCATTTTCACTCTACCTGGCATTTTTTATCCGGCCCTGCTGTTCATCCCTGGATTTAGGAGAAAATATTTATTTATTTATTACTTATTAATCATTCATGTATTATTAGAACTGTGAATTTAAAGATAACAGCATGTAATTCATGTTTACCTCCCCAGTGTCTTATCTTTGTCTGTGTCCATGCTATCACTGTGAAAATGAACAGCACCACAGAGTTCAATGAAACAAGCTTATACAACAAATTATGTAAATTATTTTTAATGACCTCAGTTGGACAAAGTTTATGTGAGAATTGTACTCACTCAAATGAAAAGCCATCAATTCTGTAAAAAAATAAATAAATATAATATATTTATAAATATTTTAAAATAACATTCTATTATATAAATACAAGTCTATTTGTAACACTTTACAATAAGGTTTCATTTGTTAATATTAGTTAACTACATTAGTTAACATGAACTAACAAGGAAAAATGCTTCTATAGCATTTGTTAGTTATTGTACATTATTCAAATCAAAAGACCAGAGCTAATATGAATTAACAATGAACAGCTGTATTTTATTTAATTATTTCATTAACAAAGACTAATAAATAGGCTACTATAACAAATATTTTGCTCATAGTTAGTTAATGCATTAACCATTTAACTAATGGGACCTTACTGTGTTTCCAATATATTACTTTAAAATAAAATAATTTTTATAACTTACATATTTATAATCAAGACAATGAGTGAAAAATATTTTTTTTTTATTCAGATATTTTGGAGGAAAAAAAGATGCTTGTGCTGAAAAACAGGCCACTTTTCATCTCACGACATCTCTGAAAAATTATTTCAGTTTTTTTTTACACTGTCTAATTTCCAAGTAAATAATTAAAAAAACGTCCCATTACTGTTTTCTGTAACTATTTTATTTTTATTCCAAAAAATACCGAACTGCTCAGACCTAGTTTGCCAGGTACAATAGACCTTATGCGCCAGAGAAACGAGGGCGCCGCCATCTTTAGAATATTATCTTCGAACTTCCGTTTTTGCGGTCGCTCTGTATATCTCTATGGCATTGCTGTCCAGGAGTAATTAGCTTTTAAAGTGGATTTACTTAATGTTAAGTTAACGAAAGTTATCATGAGGACTGTAATGTTTAAAGCAGATGACTTAACAAATGTCAGTCGACCGGGAAGATTTTAAAACGAGCCGTTCATTAATAAACACGCAAAATCGCTGTGAAAATACAGACCGGAAGACAAAAGACAACGAGCGCAGCGCTGAAAAGGGGCGGGGCTACATAAGGTCTATAACCCATAAATGTTTTTTACTATTACTATATCCTATACCATCAGGGTTTACTCACTGGTATTCAGTGGTGCTGCCCTTCCTCTTGCGGGTGTAGTCCATGCCCGTGGTGCCAATGGAACTGCTGATGAGATCTGCCGAGCTCTGGGATATGAACTCATTCATCGTGGAGGAGATGTCCATTCTTTGGTCTGCCATTAGATCATCTTAAGAGAAACAGGGACAAAAAAAATGACATTACAGCTCTTCAAAATGGCGACAATATGCTATAAATTATATCAATGTGTGTGTATAGAAAACAAAAGATGCTCACTGCACAGATTCAGTCAATCAGCTGTGTTCAATTCATGGCATTCCACCTGTGGCAAGATCCTGTGGAAAAAATACAGCTGCATTTACCAAAGGGTTTCGAATTCGAACAACGAAAAACTATATTTCAGTTTCACATAGACGTCACACTTGAGGTTATGAGTTATAGTCAAGATTAGTCAGTATTCATTAATAGAAAATAGCTGACTTCACTTTGTCTGAGGACCATTCTTTTTTGACCAAACAGTTTTGGACCCCATTGACTGGACAAAAAACAAAACAAAAACAAAGACATTTCTCAAAATAAAAAGTCACACAGGTTTAAGGGTGGAAACATGATGGCAGAGTTTTATTTTTGGGTGAACTATCCCTTTAAGTTGTTAATAGGTAGCTTGGGCTGTTTTAAATGAGGAAAAACAATCTCGCTCATACTCCCACACACACACACACACACACACACACACACCAGGAGGAATGACTGAGCTTCATCAATGACCTGCTCTGGTTGCCAGGAAACCCTTGGAAAGCTCGCAATCTAGGCCACATTTAGATTACAGAAACGCAACTGGCAGAAAGAAAGGACCAGAAGACCGATTTTCTCCAGCCGTAAATGAAACAGGACTCCCCCGTGTTCAAACGGGATTTTCTGCTGAAAGAGTGTTCACAGACCCTTCGATCAGCCGTTTAAATGCCCATTCTGGAGCAAGAGCACAGTTTTACATGCGTCAACGCATCAGTCATTTTTCAAGTTCACATAGTTAAACAAAAGTGTTCCTGTGTATATAACAAAACTGGTTTTATTCAAGCATATGGATGCATAGCTCATGCATCACCGGCACTCTACCCATCTCTAAATGATCTTTTCTTGAATGCGTGGGCTTGCCTTTAGACTGCCAGAGATAAAGAAAAAAATAAATAAAAGAGGAAGAAAGTGACGAGCAAAAAAGATAAAAGTAGGTCATCTCAGTTTCTTTGAATTCAAGATGATTTCAGTTTGACGAAAGCCAACTATGCATATTAAACGTCCCTTGATTTATACCTGTATTACTCATCCCAATATGAGCCTCAAGTTTCTGTTACAGTTACAGACAAATTCGGGAGAAACGTGACGTGTGGATGAATGGAAGAAAGTCCAGATGTGGTTAAAGGAAAAACAACTGGAAGTCAATAGTGATAAACGCCCTAATGATGAGAGTTTGACGCTGTACTTTAGGAATGCAGCACACCCATCTTACAATATGAAAGCAGCACTTTCACATAATAACTTGTTCGATTTGTCATAATATTATCTATATTACTATATTTACTACTATATTTAATATTCTAAAATATTAAAAATAAATACAAATATATTAACTACATTTTAATAATAAATATTTAAAATAATTAATAGTTTAAATGCCTATATAGAAATTATCTTTCAAATATATTGCTCAGAAATATGCTCAGAAATATTCACTAAAGCACAAATGTGACAACTAGCCCTGCCTTTTGGGATCTTTCCCATTTTTTGACATAACAAATTATATTATCAGCATAAAAATGTAAGGGAAAAGCTGAACTGAAAAATTAACATGAACTTTACCCAACATAACCTAAGAGTGATACATAGAACATCTGACCTTTTGTAAAAATGAGTTTACAAGGTCAGTGTCACAAACAGGTAATTTTCAGAAGAGAAACAATCGCTTCATACGCTGAACAGATTGAATTTAGGCTTTTATTAACATATAAACATTCATTAATCAACTCACACATCAGTTGTGGTAAACGGAAGCTCAAGCATGTTCGCGTGACGCATGAGAACCAATGAGATTCATTCTCGTGTTACGCAGCACATTTGATCTTCCTCAAGAACCAATGAGATTCATTCTCGTGTTACGCAGCACGTTTGAGCTTCCGCAAGAACCAATGAGATTCATTCTCGTGTTACGCAGCACGTTTGAGCTTCCGCAAGAGGTTTGTTCTCACGGGTCAAGCAGGTTCGGTTGAGCTTCTGTTTATGTTCGCTGATCAATGTTTAAATATGAATAAAAGCCTAAATTCAATCTGTTCATCATATAAAGCAATCGAGTCTCTTCAGAACATTTGGTTCAAACCGCTCAATTCATATTTGCATAGCTGTCAACGGTGGGACAGAAATCGCTCAGATTTCATCAAAAAGATCTTCATTTGTGTACCGAAAGATGAACGAAAGTCTTACAGGGTTTGGAACGATATGAGAGAGTAATTAATGACAGAAATTACATTTTTCAGTGAACTATACCTTTAAATATTCCAGGTTTAAAATTACAAATTTTCTGGACCCCACTATGTGTGTGTAAGTAAATAAATAAATAAATGTACACACACACACACATATACATATACATACATATATATATTTATATACACACACACACACACACACATATATATATATACACATATATATAAGTCAACTGTCTCTAGCTCTTATTCCTTACGCAGACTGGTTAAAAAAAGCACAACCTGTTGGTGGCCAACCTCACAACCTTTAAACTGGTCTCTTAACAACGATAGTAAAACGGACTTGGGTAAACCGCAATCGGAAGCACAATGACGCTACTGATTAACATGTAGCCCTGACTCAACCCATAGCGAGCTGCCTACCTAGAAAGCATCACTTGTGAAAACCTACTTCACAAGCTTCACAAAATGCTGTCTAGATAGATAACCAACCCATAAGGATCCGAGAGCCCCAATTTAGGAGGCGAATACAGCAGACATAATGTAAATGCAAATAGCTTTTGAAGTGACTAACCCACACAGGAGACTCAAGCACAGTTGCACTCCCTGTATTCAACCGACTTAAAGGCGACGCAGATCATTAACCTCACATAGATGACGGGTGTCTTTATGGCTGCGTTCTGCTATGATTGATGGCTTTCTTACTAAATCACTGACACCATGGTTGATTTTGTTGTGGTGGCAGCTGCATCGGTTCTAAGGTATTCAACCTGAGAAATGTCACAGACGCCCCTCCTACTGAAATCAATATTCGAGAGGACAAAAACCGCACATAATACATCGATAAGCATTACGCGATACTTAGAGATAATTGTCAAACGTCAAAACGTCACACTTACCGGAGGAATAGCTGATCATCACAGTTTATTTCGGTTATTTGACGTCCGGTCCGTGAGGAACTGTGACATAAACGGAATCAGTCTCTGACCTACTTTTCTTTCCTTCGTGTGACTGTCGGACCACTAACCTATATTTTCCACCAATAAGATCTCTGGATAAATAGTTGCACTTATTTTGGCCAATCGGAATGGAGGTTACATTTCACGGCAGAATGATTGACATATAGAATAGCCAATCAGACAGGGTTTATTCTTGCGATTCACCGACATGGCTGATGATCCCAGTAAGGGGTGGTTCTCAATCGCATGTTGCTGCATTGTCTAATGTTCTTGCTCATGTTCTTGCTCAATGGAAAAATGGATGAGATTGTTGAGAATCATATGCTTAAAATCTAGAGCTTTTTATTTATTTGAGAGAAATGCCGAATTTTAATAAATTAAGTTAACAGTTGGAATATGAATGTGTTCAAAACCCATCCTGAGGAAAACAAAGGTAGCAGAGACAAGCAACTGACGAGGCTGAATCCAGCTTCTTATTCGCAGCTTCTTATTGACGCTATCCGTTCCACCTTAAATGACGCGAACTTCCGCGTTTGATGGCTTCTTATTGACGCTCAACTTAGGGACCGTGCGGTTTTTCTCTTTCGCGTTTTTTAACGGAATTGTGTTACTTTTGTGTCTATTTTCAGAATAAAAGTATAATAAAAAATGTTTAAATGCAAATAACACTGATATATCAGCGAAAATGGACTGTAAAAATATAAAGGCACATAAGGCTACGGTATTCTTTAATTAGGCTACATGTCATCAGCTCAATTTAGGGACCATGTGGTTTTTCTCTTATTTACACTTTTTAGGGACCCTGTTTATTGTAGGCTTATCTATTTTCCGAAAAGAATAATACACTATTTTGAAAGGTAAATAACAAATAATAATAACATAAAATGATTGTAAAAAAATATAATGAGGCCTGTACATCAATCTTTAATTAGGCTACTGCAAATAACATAACTTGAATGTATTTAAAAATAAATACATTGAATACTTTTTAAATTATTTTTTTTATTATTATTACAAATTAAAATTTCACAATAACCAGAGATTATGCTCCATCTTGGATCCAGACCCTTATGAGGACTTCAGACACATTTGAAGAGATGAAACCTACTCCTGCAAGGACTCCAGAACATCAAACATGGATGATTATAAATAAATAAATGATCATTTTATCATTGCTTTAAAATGCACATTAATTTAGCTTAAAATGCATGAGTTTGTAAATACTAATTTGTTCTATCGTATAACTGTACTTTATATCTCATAAAATCCTACTGTGGTTTTGTAACAGAAATCAGCATTTTCTATAAAGCTGCTTTGAATTATGTATTGTGAAAAGTCTTATACAAATGAATGTATGTATAAATTAAATTGAACTGACTTGAAAGAGCCATTGCATTGTTACTGTACATTTTAAAGTTATGGACCCAATCTGACAACAATGCACTTTACACGTCCAATAATCCGCCTAATGTATTTTCTGCCCATTTCGCGGCGCTGTTTCTCAGCTGCCTCAGAGGGTGCGTTAAATTGGACATTATCCCATTATAGTAGAGCTACTACTCTAACGAAATCCAAATTTTAAGCACTTTTTACTGTGGAATTATTTTTTTATGAAGCTTTAAACTTGGTACTTTACACAATGTCCAATAATCCGCCTAATGTTTTTTTCTGCCCATTTCGCGGCGCTGTTTCTCAGCTGCCTCAGAGGGCGCGTTAAATTGGACATTATCCCATTATAGTAGAGCTACTACTCTAACGAAATCCAAATTTTAAGCACTTTTTACTGTGGAATTATTTTTTTATGAAGCTTTAAACTTGGTACTTTACACAATGTCCAATAATCCGCCTAATGTTTTTTTCTGCCAATTTCGCGGCGCTGTTTCTCAGCTGCCTCAGAGGGTGCGTTAAATTGGACATTATCCCATTATAGTAGAGCTACTCCTCTAACGAAATCCAAATTTTCAGCAGTTTTTACTGTGGAATTATTTTTTATGAAGCTTTAAACTTGGTACTTTACACAATGTCCAATAATCCGCCTAATGTTTTTTCTGCCCATTTCGCGGCGCTGTTTCTCAGCTGCCTCAGAGGGTGCGATAAATTGGACATTATCCCATTATAGTAGAGCTACTCCTCTAACGAAATCCAAATTTTAAGCACTTTTTACTGTGGAATTTTTTTTTTATGAAGCTTTAAACTTGGTACTTTACACAATGTACAATAATCCGCCTAATGTATTTTCTGCCCATTTCGCGGCGCTGTTTCTCAGCTGCCTCAGAGGGTGCGTTAAATTGGACATTATCCCATTATAGTAGAGCTACTCCTCTAAGGAAATCCAAATTTTAAGCAGTTTTTACTGTGGAATTATTTTTTTATGAAGCTTTAAACTTGGTACTTTACACAATGTCCAATAATCCGCCTAATGTATTTTCTGCCCATTTCGCGGCGCTGTTTCTCAGCTGCCTCAGAGGGTGCGTTAAATTGGACATTATCCCATTATAGTAGTGCTACTCCCCTAACGAAATCCAAATTTTAAGCACTTTTAACTGTGGAATAATTTTTTTATGAAGCTTTAAACTTCACACAATGTCCAATAATCCGCCTAATGTATTTTCTGCCCATTTCGCGGCGCTGTTTCTCAGCTGCCTCAGAGGGTGCGTTAAATTGGACATTATCCCATTATAGTAGAGCTACTCCTCTAACGAAATCCAAATTTTGAGCAGTTTTTACTGTGTAATTATTGTTTTATGAAGCTTTGAACTTGACACATTACACAATGCACAAAGAGCCGTATAGCACCTTAGGCCCATTTGGCGGCGCTGTTTCTCAGCTGCCTCAGAGGGTGCGTTAAATTGGACATTATCCCATTATAGTAGAGCTACTTCTCTAACGAAATCCAAATTTTAAGCACTTTTTACTGTGGAATTATTTTTTTATGAAGCTTTAAACTTGGTACTTTACACAATGTACACTAATCCGCCTAATGTATTTTCTGCCCATTTCGCGGCGCTGTTTCTCAGCTGCCTCAGAGGGTGCGTTAAATTGGACATTATCCCATTATAGTAGAGCTACTCCTCTAACGAAATCCAAATTTTGAGCAGTTTTTACTGTGGAATTATTTTTTTATGAAGCTTTAAACTTGGTACTTTACACAATGTCCAATAATCCGCCTAATGTTTTTTCTGCCCATTTCGCGGCGCTGTTTCTCAGCTGCCTCAGAGGGTGCGTTAAATTGGACATTATCCCTTTATACTAGAGCTACTACTCTAACGACATCCACATTTTAAGCAGTTTTTACTGTGGAATTATTTTTTTATGAAGCTTTGAACTTGGCACTTTACACAATGCACAAAGAGCCGCCTAATGCATTTTCTGCCCATTTCGCGGCACTGTTTCTCAGCTACCTCAGAGGGTGCGTTCAATTGGACATTATCCCATTATAGTAGAGCTACTCCTCTAACGAAATCCAAATTTTAAGCACTTTTTACTGTGGATTTTTTTTTTATGAAGCTTTAAACTTGGTACTTTACACAATGCACAATAATCCGCCTAATGTAGAAACAGCGCCGCGAAATGGGCAGAAAATGCATTAGGCGGCTCTTTGTGCATTGTGTAAAGTGCCAAGTTCAAAGATTCATAACAAAATAATTCTACAGTAAAAACTGCTTAAAATTTGGATTTGGTTAGCGTAGTAGCTCTACTATAATGGGATAATGTCCAATTTAACGCACCCTCTGAGGCTGCCGAGAAAAAGCGCCGCGTATTGGGCAGAAAATGCATTAGGCGGCTCTTTTTGCATTGTGTAAAGTGCCAAGTTCAAAGCTTCATAAAAATTTTATTCCACAGTAAAAGATGCTTTAAATTTGGATTTCGTTAGAGTTGTAGCTCTACTATAAAGGGATAATGTCCAATTTAACGCACCCTCTGAGGCTGCCGAGAAACAGCGCCGCGAATTGGGCAGAAAATGCATTAGGCGGCTCTTTGTGCATTGTGTAAAGTGCCAAGTTCAAAGCTTCATAAAAAAATAATTCCACAGTAAACACTGCTTAAAATGTGGATTTCATTAGAGGAGTAGCTCTACTGTGATAGGATAATGTCCACTTTAACGCACCCTCTGAGGCTGCCGAGAAACAGCGCCGCGAAATGGGCAGAAAATGCATTAGGCGGCTTTGTGCATTGTGTAAAGTGCCAAGTTGAAAGCTTCATAAAAAAATAATTCCACAGTAAAAACTGCTTAACATTTGGATTTCGTTAGAGTAGTAGCTCTAGTATAATGGGATAATGTCCAATTTAACGCACCCTCTGAGGCTGCCGAGAAACAGCGCCGCGAAATGGGCTGAAAATGCATTAGGCGGCTCTTTGTGCATTGTGTAAAGTGCCAAGTTCAAAGCTTCATAACAAAATAATTCCACAGTAAAAACTGCTTAAAATTTGGATTTCGTTAGAGTAGTAGCTCTACTATAATGGTATAATGTCCAATGTAACGCACCTTCTGAGGCTGCCGAGAAACAGCGCCGCGTATTGGGCAGAAAATGCATTAGGTGGCTCTTTTTGCATTGTGTAAAGTGCCAAGTTCAAAGCTTCATAAAAAAATAATTCCACAGTAAAAACTGCTTAAAATTTGGATTTCGTTAGAGTAATAGCTCTACTATAATGGGATAATGTCCAATTTAACGCACCCTCTGAGGCTGCCGAGAAACAGCGCCGCGAAATCGGCAGAAAATGCATTAGGCGGCTTTGTGCATTGTGTAAAGTGCCAAGTTCAAAGCTTCATAAAGAAATAATTCCACAGTAAAAACTGCTTAACATTTGGATTTCATTAGAGGAGCAGCTCTACTATAATGGGATAATGTCCAATTTAACGCACCCTCTGAGGCTGCCGAGAAACAGCGCCGCAAAATGGGCAGAAAATGCATTAGGCGGCTTTGTGCATTGTGTAAAGTGCCAAGTTCAAAGCTTCATAAAAAAATAATTCCACAGTAAAAACTGCTTAAAATTTGGATTTCGTTAGAGTAATAGCTCTACTATAATGGGATAATGTCCAATTTAACGCACCCTCTGAGGCTGCCGAGAAACAGCGCCGCGAAATCGGCAGAAAATGCATTAGGCGGCTTTGTGCATTGTGTAAAGTGCCAAGTTCAAAGCTTCATAAAAAAATAATTCCACAGTAAAAACTGCTTAACATTTGGATTTCATTAGAGGAGCAGCTCTACTATAATGGGATAATGTCCAATTTAACGCACCCTCTGAGGCTGCCGAGAAACAGCGCCGCAAAATGGGCAGAAAATGCATTAGGCGGCTTTGTGCATTGTGTAAAGTGCCAAGTTCAAAGCTTCATAAAAAAATTATTCCACAGTAAAAACTGCTTAAAATTTGGATTTCATTAGAGGAGCAGCTCTACTATAATGGAATAATGTCCAATTTAACGCACCCTCTGAGGCTGCCGAGAAACAGCGCCGCGAAATGGGCAGAAAATGCATTAGGCGGCTCTTTGTGCATTGTGTAAAGTGCCAAGTTCAAAGCTTGATAACAAAATAATTCTACAGTAAAAACGGCTTAAAATTTGGATTTCGTTAGATTTGTAGCTCTACTATAATGGAATAATGCCCAATTTAACGCACCCTCTGAGGCTGCCGAGAAACAGCGCCACGAATTGGGCAGAAAATGCATTAGGTGGCTCTTTGTGCATTGTGTAAAGTGGCAAGTTCAAAGCTTCATAAAAAAATAATTCCACAGTAAAAACTGCTTAAAATTTGGATTTCGTTAGAGTAATAGCACTACTATAATGGGATGATGACCAATTTAACGCACCCTCTGAGGCTGCCGAGAAACAGCGCCGCGAAATGGGCAGAAAATGCATTAGGCGGCTTTGTGCATTGTGTAAAGTGCCAAGTTCAAAGCTTCATAAAAAAATTATTCCACAGTAAAAACTGCTTAAAATTTGGATTTCATTAGAGGAGCAGCTCTACTATAATGGGATAATGTCCAATTTAACGCACCCTCTGAGGCTGCCGAGAAACAGCGCCGCGAAATGGGCAGAAAATGCATTAGGCGGCTCTTTGTGCATTGTGTAAAGTGCCAAGTTCAAAGCTTCATAACAAAATAATTCTACAGTACAAACTGCTTAAAATTTGGATTTCGTTAGAGTAGTAGCTCTACTGTAATGGAATAATGCCCAATTTAACGCACCCTCTGAGGCTGCCGAGAAACAGCGCCGCGAAATGGGCAGAAAATGCATTAGGCGGCTCTTTGTGCATTGTGTAAAGTGCCAAGTTCAAAGCTTCATAAAAAAATTATTCCGCTGTAAAAACTGCTTAAATTGTGGATGTCGTTAGAGTAGTAGCTCTAGTATAATGGGATAATGTCCAATTTAACGCACCCTCTGAGGCTGCCGAAAAACAGCGCCGCGTATTGGGCAGAAAATGCATTAGGTGGCTCTTTTTGCATTGTGTAAAGTGCCAAGTTCAAAGCTTCATAAAAAAATAATTCCACCGTAAAAACTGCTTAAAATTTGGATTTCGTTAGAGGAGCAGCTCTACTATAATGGGATAATGTCCAATTTAACGCACCCTCTGAGGCTGACAATGTGATAACTCTTCTGTATTGTCAGATGTGGTCCATAACTTTAAAATGTACAGTAACCATGCAATTTCTCTTTCAAGTCAATTCAATTTAATTCATACATTCATTTGTATAATGCTTCTCACAATACATATAATTTCAAAGCAGCTTTACAGAAAATGCATGTTTCTATATTACAAAATCACAATAGGATTTTATGAGATATCAGAAAGTACATTTATAAGATTGCACAAATTATTTAGAAATATCATACATGCATTTAAAGCAATGATAAAATTATCTTTATTTTATTTTTTTTATAATCATCCATCTTTGATGTTCTGGAGTCCTTGCATGGGGTCTCCACAAGTCTTCATAAGAGGCTGGATCCAAGCTGGAGCATAATCTCTGGTTACCCTGTGAAATTTTAATTTGTAATAATAATAATAAAAAAAAGTATTCTATTTATTTTTTAAATAGATTCAAATTATGTTATTTGCAATAATTAAAGAATGATGTAGGCCTAATTATATTTTTACAGTCATTTTATGCTATAATTATTTGTTATTTACCTTTCAAAATAGTGTATTATTCTTTTCTGAAAATAGATAGGCCAACAAGATAACAGGGTCCCTAAAAAGTGTAAATAAGAGAAAAACCACATGGTCCCTAAACTGAGCTGATAATATACAAATAATTAAAGAATACTGTAGCCTAATTATACTTATGTGCCTGTATATTGTTAAAGTCCGTTTTCGCTGATCAGTGTTATTTGCATTTAAACATCGTTTATTAATATTTTATTCTGAAAATAAACACAAAAGTAACACAATCCCTTTAAAAAACGCGAAAAATAGAAAAACCGCACGGTCCCTAAGTTGAGCGTCAATAAGAAGCCAGCAAACGCGGAAGTTCGCGTCATTTAAGGTGGAACGGATAGAATATACATACAAATAAAACTACGAAAGGGGAAGAATTCCAAAGGATTTTCCCCATATATGTAATATGTAACAGTATTACATTATTCTTAATAGTTACAATTATTTAATAAAAAAGGTGGCTTTTTAAATAAATTGTTATAAGCGGGATCAGGGCAAGGTGTCCAACCATCAAAAAGTTTTGAAAACAACATTTGGCTAATTCCTTGAAATGTATTATTCATGCAGCTTATTTGTCACGCAACATTAATGTTTAAAATAACTAACGTAGACAAAATCTGATTTTAAATGACGTCTGGTTAATACATTTAGAAGGTAAAGAAAAAAAAATCAGTTTTAGAAAGATTATTGTAATATATAATTTATATAATTCTAAATATATATTGGGATGTACATTATCACTTTTGTGTACATAAAGTAGGCTATAAAAAAATAATATGTCAATCATCATTATAAGCATATAAAAGCAAATCAGATTATTTTAAGCGTATTGTTTAAACTGCCAGAAACGTTTTTTTTCTTCTCTCTTTCTCTGTAAGTTTAATAGAGAGATGCAAGTGTGGAAAAGTGCTTTTTATTTTAAATCGTACATGCTTGAATGGTCACATGAAAACAAACCCCTGACGTCATCATCACGCGTCTCATGTTATTAGACCGGATGTTTCATTTGTACCTCCAGTGATTGTAACCTTATTTACTAAAAAATACAGCAACGTACACGTTATCTGCAATCAGTATTGTGGTTTGGCATCTCATGATGTCTTTAATTTACGTAAGCTACAATGTAACACATTAGCAAACCTTTCATTCAATAAAACGGTTAGCCGAATGAAATCGCCACAGAGCTGTTAAACAACCAAAAACAACAAGGTAGGTAAAGTATAGGCTAAGTAGTTTTCTTTATCGTAATTTAAAAAACAAAACAAAACATAAAACGTACTTCTGTATCAGATTATTAGATTATCCTTGTATATATATTAATATATATTGTAAATATTTTATATATATATATATATATATATATATATATATATATATATATATATATATAATACAATTGTGTTGTCTTTTTTCTTCAGTGCACCATGGGTGCTGAACAGAGTGGAGATGCTGAACATAAACATTCAGACTTCAGTGCTTCAGGTAATCAACATTATATCAGCTGATTTTTATACATGGGAATGGCATCATTATCTGTAATTTGTCCGTTTTTATTATAGATATAAATCTGTCAAAAAGGAGATGCTTCTTATGTTGTGTATATTCTCTCAGCATTACCTGTCAGTAAGTTCTGTCTTGTTGTTTCAGTTGTACCCTCTCCAGCCAAGCAAAGAGCCAAAATGGATGACATAGTAGTTGTTACCCAAGGAACTCAGTCATTACGGAATATCCATAATGATCCAGATGTAATAAAGCTACAGGAAATTCCCACCTTTCAGCCTCTTCTAAAAGGTAAGCAGCAGTCCAAATGCCTACTAATCTGATGCTAACAACCATGCTGTTAGTTTAGGTGTTTTTTAGAAGCAAATAAATTGTTTAGAATAGGGCTGGGCTGACAATATTGATTAATCTATCTTAATTTTGATGAACGCATATCGATTTATAAATCCCAAGATCGTTTTTTTAGTCTATGCTCTTTTCAGTTGATGAATGATCAAAACTTTGTAGTGCACCTCCCATCTAATAAATCGCAATTAGCTTTGTTACTTTTCAGTCTTAGCTTCCAAATTCTTAAATTTTTTTCATGAAAATTCAAATAAATGGCGTTTTGACATTCTTTAATGTGGCATTACAGATCACTGTAGCTTCCTCAGTTCAACCAAACAGTTGAACAAAAAAATCTAAAGAGGAGCATTGTGATAAATGTATGCAATATATTACATATTCATTGTTATTTTTACTATAGTTAGTGATGTCTTCATTTTTAATAAATCTTTAATGAGCAATACAGTCACAATCATTTATATTTCAATAACGAAAAGGAGTGTGAAACCTATGGACGCTTGTTTCCGCCACAGAATAAAAATATAAATGTTTGTGGCTTTTTATTTCACAATTCTGACATTTTCTCTCAGTTGTGAGTTTATATTTCACAATTTTGTGAAAAATTTCTCAGAAAATTCAGAGAATTCTTTTTCTCAGAATTCAGAGAATTCTCCCGCAATTCTGTGAGATAAACATTGTCGGAATTGTGAAATAAAAAGTTGCAATTACCTTTACTCCGTGATGGAGATAAGCTTCCATAGGAACCTAATATCATTAAAAAGTTGAATTGCCTTATTTGCATTAAAATCTTAGTATACAACTCAAGTTATATAAGATTTTATGTACTGTAAGTGTTTATTATTTTGTCTAAAATTAACTAGCTGTTGCATTTGGACTCTGAAATACTCAAATGAATCGGAATCGAATCGATTCATGAAATCTGTATCAATTCAGCATTAGTTAATAATGTTATGAATCTCAGTTTGGGCCTAATATTGGTGTCATCGTCTTAGGTGTGCTCAGTGGGCAAACCTCCCCCAGCACTGTCTGTTTAGAAAAGCTGGATTCCGCACAGGTACTGCAGCTGTGCGTCCGATATCAGGATCATCTTCACCAGTGTGCGGAGGCTGTTGCCTTTGACCAGAATGCTTTGGTCAAGAGGATCAAAGAGGTATTCACCCATTATTTCTACAGAATTATTCTGTTTACAAGCTATCTGTCGCTTAACTTTTTTTTCTCTCAGATGGATCTGTCAGTGGAGGCGATATTCAGCATCATGCAGGAGAGGCAAAAGCGTTACGCCAAGTATGCCGAACAGATCCAAAAGGTCAATGAGATGTCGATGATTCTGAGACGCATCCAGATGGGCATCGACCAGACTATCCCACTGATGGAGCGTCTCAACAACCTGTTGCCCGAGAGCGAGCGCCTGGAAGCCTTCAGCATGAAGCCTGATGGAGACATTAAATAGATTCTGGCATCAGTTAGAAAAAAATAGAGTTCATAGTGGGTTCATACTGATTAACTTGTGCTTTATAGACCCACCTCTGGTCGCTACCTATGGAACTTCGCACTTTGCCTGGATATGGTATTTTCTGGCCTAAAACAAGTTACATGGTACAACATTTAAAACTGTAATACTGCAATGGTAAATATGTGTATATATTAATAGGCTTAATTGTGAGCTTTCAAAGGGCACGAGAAGATAACATTCTGCCTTTGTAATATAAAATGTTATTTAATGAGAAGTCATGCATATGCTCTTGAGAGGCTGTCCATAGACTCATGTCATTAAAGTTGTTGGCATTAAATTGTTTATACACTCTGTTTACTCAAGAGATTTATTCAAAATTATACATTTGGAGGACAGATAAAAAACTTTTATAACATTATGTGATGTTAGGATCGTAAATATGCCTGCGAATGTGAATTCTTCTCAGTTATGCAGGTTAAATGTTTAGTTCAACTGGATATATTTATCTTGAGTTAAAAACTGAAATGATGGAGCGTGAAGTCAAAACAAAAACATTGTTTCAAAATGTCAGTTTCAAATGACAACGTAGAAATCCTCGTGCGAAAGTACGATGGTTACCGACTAGAGTCAGTGAGTCTCAAAATGGCGCCCCCATGAGACGACCCGCTCCATGTAGATGAAAGCGTATTATTTAAATCTTTCTTCGTTTATTTGTGTAAACTGGTTTTAAAAAAAATATATATTAAAAAGTCGCAATTACCTTTTTTTTGCTCCGAGGCAGAAACGGGCTTTCATTCACTTTAAACCTGCTCAATCTAAAAACAAGAATCGTTTACTCTCCGTTCCAATAGATGGCGACAAAGATCAACTTAACAACTCTACAGAATGAGAGGAAATCTGAACAAAATAGCTGATCTGATTATGTGTTGATCTCACCAGACCATATTCAGTCTGTAAAGCAACACACTCCTTATAAAAGCTGATTAACAGCGGTGATAATGCGGCGTCTGGGTTCCGTGCAACAGAAAATCCCATGTGTTTTCCTGACGGAAGTGAGAAACGAACCATCCAGAAAACGCGACTGTCAGGTGGGTGAGCTGGTCAAATCAGCTGTATTTTTGTTACAGTACATGTTGTCTTATGACCAAAACCCTATAAACATTGTAAATGCATTATAATATGGCGCATGCTTACTGCCAGCGTCATCATTTTTATCATACATGTTTTAAATATTATTTTAGTCGGTGCACTGAAGGGAGAAACTGCACCCAAAACTAGATATGCATGTCAACGGGCTGATCTAAAAGTGCTATACAATCACATAAAACGTAACATGTCACATGCATTGTATATGGTAGATTGAATTGATTATCAGATTGTACATGCTCTCGTTCTCTTATTCTCGTACAGCAGTTCCAGGTGGTGGCCACTGAGAAAGTGAACCCTACTGCTCTTGCCTCAGGCATCCACTGTGCTGAAGCAACTGAGAAGATTGATGGGACATGCTGCTATGTCACCACATACAAAGGTAGAATCTGGCTCATAAACGAGTCATAACCTGTGGCGTCATTTATTTAGTCAAAAATACAGTAAAACCAGTAATACAAAGTATTATTATATATATATATATATATATATATATATATATATATATATATATATATATATATATATATATATATATATATTAAAATGTAATTCCTGTGATAGCAAAGCTTAATCTTAACTTCTTTCAGAAATCATTTCAATATGCTGGTTTTTGTGCTCAGGAAACTTTTTTTATCATTATCAATGTTGAAGAACAGTAAGAACAGCTGCTTAATGTTTTTGTGGAAACAGTGATACATTGTTCCCCCAGGGATTCTTTATTGAATAGAAAGTTCAAAAGAACAACAGAAACTTTTTGTAACATTAATAATGCCTTTGCTGTCACTTTCGACTAATTTAATTTGTCCTTGCTGAATAAAAGTAATAATTTCTTTTTTTATTTATTAAGGGGAACCTTATCTCTGGGCTCGCTTGGATCGGAAACCCACCAAGCAGGCGGATAAGAGATTCAAAAAGTATCAGTATTCACAGAAGACCTGTAAAGGTATTTTGGTCTAAATAATTATTATTATTTTTTTAACTTGTATAAATATTAGAATGAACACAATAGTGTTATTTTCACTCACTGGCTAACAAGAAACGGTCTCAAAGCAGTGAATGAGAATGAAAAGAGCTAAACATCAGATACTTTTGATTCTCTGTTAAATAACAGGATTTGTGTGGAACATGGATGAAGATTTCCGAGAAGTGCCAGAATCCTGGATCGCTGCTCACAGAGTCAAGCATGAGAATGGCCATCCAGTGCCTGACGAACATGGACACATTCCCGGTGGGTTGGTGTCTCTGAAACACTCTCTTGTACCTCATCTTCTTATTGCAGTGTTATACTGTTCTTGAAAATAAAGACAGCTGATGGCATAGTACTTATATCTCTTTGCTATGAAGGTTGGGTTCCGGTGGATCAAACCAACAAGCAGTATTGCTGGCACGCCTCTGTGGTCAACTATGATGTTGGTGTTGCCCTTGTCCTGAAGACACATGTGGATGATGAAGGATTGCTTCAAATTGCCAGCGTACCTCTGGCTGACCTCATGGAGCAAACCCTTGAACTTATCGGGACCAATGTTAACGGAAATCCATATGGCAAGTATAATGTTTAAAAGTCTCTTTATGTTTACCAAGGCTACATTTATTTGATCAAAAATAAAACATTAATTGTAAATAGTATTTAAATGTATTATAAATGTTTTCTATTGTAATATATTTTAAAATGTATTTTATTCCTGTGATGTCTAATCTGAATTTTCAGCAGCATTACTCCAGTCTTCAGTGTCACATGATCCTTCAGAAATCAATCAAATATGCTGATTTGCTGCTCAAGAAACACTTCTTATTGAAAACAGTTCTACTGCTTAATATTTTTGTGGAAACTGTAATACACTTTCTTTCAGGAGTATTTGAAATAGAAATACTGTATCAGTTTTGTCAATTTTGATAAATAAAAGTAATCATATCTTTCAAAAACCCTTTGAATGGTAGTGTAAGTGTTTTAGGTAGTAAGAAGCCAACTGGAATTCTGTTGGTTTTGGAAGCAAATGACTGTGGGATTTTGTAGGTTTGGGAAGTAAGAAGCATCCAGTCCATGTTCTGGTGCCTCACGGGGTCCTGCGCATCCGGAACGCTCCTCCAGTGGAATTCCAGCAGCTGTTTTCCTGGTTTCAGGAATGCCAAGAGGGGCGAGTGGAGGGAATTGTTTGGCACTGTGATGACGGGACGCTGATTAAGGTATACAAAGGGTTTATAAGGCTACATCTACATTAATCCAGATATATTTAAAAAAAGCGTTTTGGCTTCAAATGCGAGTACATTTTCAGCATGAAGCCAAGGAACGCAAAGGAACATATATGCGTCATTGTTTTCATTGTCCACACTACAAATTTATCCACTTGGGAAAGCGTTTTCAAAAAACTCAGTTTTCGCAGAACAAAAACGCTATCTCATGGTACGTTTACACGACAACGATATGCTTAAAATGGAGAAGTTTTTCCTTTGAGTTTTCCGCGTACAGACGACAACATTGTCAAAACGATCCCCATCGACACGGATCTGCGAAAACGACTAAAAAGCCTGTATTCTGCTGCCAGAATATGAAAAACTGGCGATGAAAAACTATAGACTGAACACATAATCCGCATGTGCACGACGTCATTGTTTTCAGAGATTCACGTTTTTTTTGTTGTTTACACGGAGACCGTTTCCAAAAACTTGCACTTTGAAACCCGTTTTCAAAAGTTTGTGTTTTTAGGCACCCAAAAACACCATTATCGTGTAAACTTGCGGCCAAAACGCATAAAGTTTTACGTTTTTAGTTGAAAACCGTGCCGTGTAAACATCCCCTCAGTGTGGATGGAAGGCCAAAAAGAAAAAGATGAGTCTTCAAACGAAAACATATTAGTGTGGATAAGGCCTAAGTAAACATCATTCTGCTGCTGTTGCCATTATCCACATTTTCTTCTGATCAAGTCATATTAAATCTTATCTTCAGATACACCGCCATCATCTCGGTCTGAAATGGCCTCTTGGTGACACCTTCCTGAACACCAGACCAGTGGTCGTCCACGTTGATGAAACAACATGTGATCCAGATGCTTCTGAGAAGGACTTATTCAAATCATTCTCCAACATAAATGGACAACCCTTCAGCTGCATACAGGACATTCAGTTTGAACCCTGATCCCATAAAATAACTACCAAACATTCCTACTACATCTGGTTTTAACCAGAGTGAAGACTGGTTTCCTAATACTCAATATTAGCCAAAACTGCCTGTTCCGAATTCCCACTGACACCTTGCTCATATTTGCACTTGGGTGTGCGATGTATGCGAATGCTGTGATTGCTTTATATTTTGCACTTTTTCATTTCTTTTAGAGAATGGTAGTTTTTTTCTTTTTTAGTTTGTTTAAATAGGTTTAAGAGGACGTCGAGGAATATGTATATAAATAAATGAAGCAAACTGATGTTTATTACATCTAAGGGGTCTCAGAAATGAGGCAGTGATTGATAATTATACATGCAAAAAGAAAAAAACTTTGTTTCAGTTCTTACTAGTAAGGCCACAAATCACAAATATTGTAAAACCTAACTTTGTATGAAAATGTCTTAATATTTGACAAAAAATAAATAAATATGCACCTACGTCTACTTATAAAACATTTCAACTTAATTGTACTTGAATATAAAGTGAAGTAACATTGTTACATGTACATATTTGACTCTAAATAAGCAGTAGCAATAAAATCTGATGACCTGAAAAATGATCTGATGTCTGTTAGCTGATAGACACGTCTACAGGAATCGCCACACCAAACTGATCCGACAGCTTCTTCAGCTGTTCCTCTAGGATGATGTTTTTCTTCAACTCCTCATTGTAATTAAATTTAAGATCCTCAAGTTCCTCGAAAAATGTCGGGTCAAAGCTTTTCAGCTCTTGGGTCAGTTTCCTCACTTCATCCTAAAATGAAAGCATTTAGAATGCGACTTGGTTTAAAAACAGCAGATTATTTAGAGATTGTTTTTTTAGGAATACCTGTAATTTCTTCTTTTCAGTATTTGCGGCCTTAATTTGTTCCTGGAGCTCATTGAATCCTACAAAACGGGAGCCGGGCTGATGATATATGCATTGTCGTCTTGTACAATAAGAAATCAATGGTGATCTTACCTGGTCCTGCTTTGCTGGTCCCAAGCTGCTCATCGTACCTTTGGATCTGGCGAAGAAGTTGAGCTTTCTCTCTCTCAAGTTGTTTATTGGCCAATCTAAATGGAACATTTGGCAATGAATGAGTTTTGAGTTGTTTTATGTACTTTGAAGTCATGGATATTCTGCCTGTTGAGTGCTTCACCTCACTGACTGAAACTCTCGGGCAAGCCCTTTGTCAGTGGTCGATTCCACTGGGATATTTTTAAGAAGTTCCACCTGTTGATACACATTGGGTTATTAGTTCTCTGGGAAAAAGGCAATGTGCCCATGTCAAAGCTGGAATACACTACACGGCTTTTAAAAACAGATAAAACACTCAATAATCCATTTGACGACTTCCAGACACCCTACCAGACTTTCAAGTCGTTCCGAACACACACACACACAAAAACCACATTAACACACCTTCAAAGCCTCCTTTTGCCCTCAAATCATATTTCAGCTTGTATTACACAGTGTTTTATTATACAGATGGGTGTCTCACTTGTTCCTGCAGCTGGTTGACAGTGATTTGTGTGGCATGCTGTTTCTCAGTAGCCTCTTTTAGCTGCACCTTCAGTTCTGATATGCTAGAGCTTTTCTTAGCGATTTCACTCTCAAGACCTTTCATCTTCTTTTCAAATAACCTGTGAAGGGAAAACTGAATAATGACCTTACATGAATACGAAATTGATATAGTACTACTCAAGTAAATGTACTACCTAGTCACAACTGATGATTTCCAGGTTTTGCCATCTCCCCCCTCTAAAGATGACCCCTTTGACTGTGCTAATAACAGACTCTGATTGGTCTCCTCGAGCTCCACCTTTAGTTTCTCATTGGTTACTTCAAGTCTGGCCTTTGCGACCCTCAGCTTTTCTACAGCTTCTGCTTCCTGCAATTTATCAAAAAATCGTGTATCTTAGACATGTATTAAGGGCACATACATGAAAGTTTTACTGACATGAAGGTAATGGAAATTACTTAAAAAAAAAAAAAAAACCTTTTTAATATCTTTACGCAAACGTTCGTTTTCCATCATGATTTTCTCAATGCCCTTGGTTTTTGACTCAAGTCTTGCGTTTAGCTGTTCTTCTTGTTTTCCTTTCAGCTTTTCATATTCTGACTGTAACAAAAGTAAAAATATTGGGGTACACATTATTACAGAATGTAGAAAAGAATGATTTACTTAACTATCACAATCTTGTATTGTTTCCACAAATTAAACAGTTGAAGCAAAAATTTTCATCGTTTCGCATCATAAGACCTCAAAGTATCATCAGCAGGCACGGGTATTAATTTGGTTTTGGCTGTATGTTTTTTTCTTAATCCAAAAGTGACGGTAGCCATTGATCAACCACCAAGAACCAAGGTTTCAGCTAAAAGTCTTCTTTACATTTCAACTGAAGAAAAAATGAATAAATTAACAGCAAATTTTCATGTTTGGGTGAACTATCCCTTTAAGCAGCACAACTGTTTTCAACTTTGATAATAGGAATAAATTACAATTATTAAAATATAAAAGTTATTTTAAATTAGAATTTTTTTTTTTACTGTATTTTTAATTCAGTCTTGGTGAGCATGAGAGACGACTTTCAAAACCATTAAAAAAATCTTACAAACTTGGTAGTGTGTCATTGAACATGTACACAAAATGTACCTTAAGTTTCACATGGTCCTGTTCCAGTTTGGCAAGCTGCTCCCGCACATTGGCCTCTGATGTCTTCTTCAAGCTCTCATTCTCTCTCTGAACTTTCTCCACTACCTTCTTCATCAGTGCGATAGTCTTTTCCAGCTCAGGTACGGTTTTCCCGCTGCGGCCAGACTGTATGAGAGGACCAAAAAATATGAATAAAGGAGATGAGAGGATCAGTGTTTTAAGAGCTCAGACATGTTGCTACCAACCCCACGAATATGGCTGAGTCTCTTCTCCACTTCAGCTTTCTCCTTCTTCAAAACACTGCACATCTCTTTGAGGTCAGACACCTGATCCTTTCATTACAAGGAGAGGAATGTAAGTACAACATATTGAATAATAATTCAGGTTAAATTATGTTATGCAGTTGGTAGGTTGTTTAAATGTTTTTTTTTTTAATTTAGATTTTACTGTACTTTTAATCGAGGCAGGTCCTTGTTAGCTTGCTCCAGTTGGAAACGAAGTTCCAGGTTCTCAGTGGACAACTTGAGGTTCTCTTTTTGAAACTCGTGTTCTCTTTGAGATGGGGTACCAGAACCACGGCCAGACGTCTACAGAAACAACCAATAGATGTTAAAGCCATAGAAAACACATAGCTAAATAACACACAGACAACAAAAACATTTTTCAATGCAAGATGGAGAGGGTGCAATACAAAGACAAAGTTGCTATGGGACAAGAGCAGACACTCCGGGTCTGGAAATGCAAAGTCACAAGCGCAAAGCCAACACTGCTATAGGGCGGACAACTGGAAGCTTTGTGCTAGCACTTCAGTGGGAACTCCTATGCGTCAAGTACCTTTCGAGCTTTCACTTTGCTTTTCATTGTCTGCTCTTTGTCATGAAAGACGGTGAAGTCTGATTCTACAGGTCGAAGAATATCCAAGACATCAAGTTTACTTCCAACAACATCAGCGTTCAGTGCCTTAGTGGAGGAACCTTTAACATCCTCACTTAAAATAGGGTCCACATCTTCCACAGGTATGAAGGACATGGTCTCCTCCATTGTTGGTTCTTCAGGCACCAGTTTGGCATCAAATGTGGTTGAACTGCTGAGCAGCGTTTCTTCTTCCTCAACCTCTTTAGACCCTGCAGAAGTTTTCAAATGAATTGGATCACCTTCAGATTTTAAAGACTCTGTGATCTCTATATGTTGTTCTTCAGGATCTTGTTCCTGATCTCTATCTTGTGGATCATCCTCCAGTTGTACCTTTGAAGTCTCTGGCTCTGTGTGAGTCCAACTGTTGTCCATATTTCCATTATCAGTTGGTTTATCTTCCAGCTGATCTTCTTCCAAAGCCTTTTCTTGATGTGTCAGCCCTGACTTTATCTCTTCTGTCTCTCTGTTAGTCTTCAGTTCTTCCTGTGCATGTTCCGAAACTACTATATCTTGTCCTCCTTGAGCCTCATCTGATTCGTTTTTTTCTTTCTCAACAGATTCCTCTTTTTCGATTTCATTCACATCTTCTGGTTCCGAATCAACAACACAATTTTCCTTGTTCTGTTCCTCATCTCGACTCACTTCTGCTGCACTTGTGAAGAAAGTTTGAGTTGCTACTTCCTTATCAATTTCAGTTGATCCAGGGATTGTGTCATTTAATAATGGAGACTGAGTTTGCTCAGCTTTGCTGATATCAAAAGTCATAGAACGAACTTTTGATGAAGAACTGAGCTGAGATGGTGATGCCAGATGTTTGTCCTTCATTATCATTGATGTAATAGAGGTATGGAGAAGGAAACAGGTTTGAGAGGAAGCATGAGAGTGATATTAGTGGAGTGAAATTCATGAAAAAAAGTTCAAAGACAGCAAGATGGAAAGTGTTGCACCTACAGATGGTCTGGATGGAGACTCTTTGGATTGTTGACTTTCCAGGGAGTGAATCCTCTCCTCAAGATATCGGTTCCTGATGGTAATATCCTCCATTGCAGCATCACGGGGTAAAGCCTGCTGCTGCCTTCATAACCAACCACACATATTAAACATTCATCAAGACAACATACAAAATAATTGCACATACTGCTTTGATACAAAGGGGCGCGATTTGGAACACACTTTATGGCTTTGATTTGCTGCTCCAGTTCTGCGTTTCTTTTATGTAGTTCCCCAATCTCTCTGTCAGCTTCAAGGGTCCGTGCACCAACGACCTGATCTGCGGTCACTCCTCTGCCCTTTAGTTTCCTCTGCAGACCCAGCTTCTCCTGCTCCAACCTTCATAGACATCAGCCAACATAAACATGTGGAAATCTTCAACTTTGGTTCTTGCTTTTAATAAATGGTAAAGTTAAGTTTACATCTATCGCATAAATGTAGGTCATATTTATTTATTCCATCCATTACGTGGATGTATTACTGTCATGGCACAGACCTGCTGTAAAGTTCCTTAATCGTTGATAATTGTTTAGACAGAGAATCCACTTCTTTGTCCTTCTCCTTGAGAACGTTCCGCACTTTCTCCACCCTGGCCTGCCACTTTTTACCTTCCTCCCACCTCACAATTTCATCTTTAGAAGACTGCAAATATAGAAATAATTTACAAGATGCATATATGATTAATATGTCAAAAAATCACCAAGGATTACATATGTTAATCTAAATATAATTTATTTTTTCAAATATAACCAGTTTTCGTCAGAAAGCTAGACTGTGACCACAAAATATTAAATTAAATGTGGGTATGAAAGAATAAGAGCTCAAACAAACATCTAACATCAAATAAAATACAGTAGTCAACATCTGAAGTAAAAAAAAAGTTAAAAGTTGTCCTAAGACAAGAACGGGTGTTGTTCACTTTGATGAAAGGTTTTGATCCACTTCAAATGTTGACTACTGTATTTACCATTGAAAGATATAAAGGTTTCTTTAGGATTCTTCCACACATTTTTCTGCAGGTAATTACTCTTCAACTGCCTAACTGTATTTTTTCCCTACAGTAAATGCAGTTCTAGTTCACCTTGTCCTCCTTCAGTACACTCCTCTTGTCTGCAGGGTCTGAGATATACTTCCTGTCCAGCTCCTGCTCTAACTTACGGATCTTCTTCTGAAGAGCCTCTACTGTGGGTCCATCACTCTCAGCCTGAGCCTGCACACACACACACGCACACACACATCATCAGCTCTGATATACAGTCGTGGAAAAAGTCACCTTTATTTATTATTTTAGACTCTCATTTTATTCTTACTCTGACAATTGTATTTTCTTTCTCTCCTTTCATTTTTATGTAAGACTTTCAAATGTTTTTGACATAAGGCTGCATTTATTTGATAAAAAAAAAAACGGTAAAACAGTAATACTGTGAAATATTATTATAATTTAAAATAACAGTTTTCTAATTTAATGCATTTCAAAATGTAATTTATTCCTGTGATGGCAAAGCTGAATTTTCAGGATCATTACTCCAGTCTTCAGTGTCATGATCCTTCAGAAATCATTCTAATATGCTGATTTGGTGCTCAAGAAACATTTCTTATAATTATCGATGTTGAACACAGTTGTGATGCTTAATATTTTCGAAGAGACTGTTGACAGTAGCCGTTGACTTCCATAGTATTTTGTATAGTTCCATAGTATCAACTGTCTGGTTATCAACATTCTTTAAAATATCTTCTTTTGTGTTCAACAGAAGAAAGAAACTCAAACAGATTTGGAACAACATAACGGCAAGAAAATGATGACAGAATTTTCTTTTTTAGTGAACTATCCCTTTAAGCACTTTGTAAACAGTTGAAATGTACTATATAAATAAAATTTTACTTTATTTATTTTAAAAAGTTGAGAGGACTATGATTATACATACAAATAAAGCCCCTGTTATTTTTCTTCCCAAGGACCACAAACTCTGATAGGATTAAAAGCGAGGAGCAACACAATGGTGTCTAGACGTATTCACTGCCGTCAAAGAAGTGCTCTGTTCAACCAGACATTGAGCAGAAGCTCTTCATTTGCAGAGAAAAGAGGGCCAATGACTCACTGTCCAAGTGCTTTGAGCTGCTGGTAGGATTACTCAAGATCAGAGAGACAGGAATTTTGTGACCGCAAACATTTATGGTACAAGTGAACAAGGGTAAAGAACCTTTCTGGATTAGAAAAACACACAGTCTGACCTGTAGGCCGCTGCTGAGCCTCTGGACCTTCTTCTTCAGCTCATTCAGCTGATCTTCCAGAGCCTCTTTCTCACTTTGCAGCTTGTTATGTGATTTTTGGCTCCTCTGAAGATCCGTGTTCAAGTTCTCCAGCTCCTCTTTCAGCGAGTTTTCTCTGGCTTTTGCCACTCGTACACCATCCTTAGCCAGCTGGAGCTCCTCATTAAGGTCCCTCACACATGCCTGATGAGGAACACGGGGATAAATAATTGCTTGGTTAGGGTTGGGGTACAATTCAGTATCTTAAAATTTTAAGGGTGTCTTAAAAACCAGAAAGTTGAAAGTTTGTTGGTTGCTCCCATCAAGTAACTGTCCTATGGCATATTTTTTAAACTTGATTGACAAATGATAATAAGGAAGCCCATTTCCGCCACAGTTTAGTAAAATAAGAAACTTTCTCATAATAATGACTTAACAGCTGGAACACACACACAATGGAAAAGAAATGAATGGAAAAGAAATTAAAAAGCAACGCAGTGGAATGAAAAAACACTTTCTGTGAACGGACCCTTATGCAAAAACAAAACCGCTTGAAAATATGTTTGTACACAGATTTCCAGATGAAGCGTTCTTTAACAGACTTGGATATGCTGTCTTATCATTCCTCTATCTATTTGAAATCCATGGATCACCCTTCTGTGTTGCTGCTTGTTGTTCATATACAAAAAATACAAATACATGTAACAAATGAGTAAAAGGCAATCTAGTATGGAAGCCCATCTCATATACTGATAATTTATCATTAATGTTATTCAATGATATTATAGATTACACTGACTTTAACTGTTTTGCAGAGTGTGCCATGTTTGCTGTGTTGCATTTACACGGCTTTGACCAGCGGATGTCGCTACTAGCGTTATTTTGAGATGTCAAGTCATTATTACGAGAAAGTTTCTCATTATCATGAGATGTTAAGTCATAATTACGATAATGTTTCTCATTATTATAAGATGTTAAGTCCTAATTATGAGAAAATTTCTCATTGCAAGAAACTTTCTCATTATTATGACATACTAAGTCATTATTATTAAAAACTTTCTCAATATAATGAGATACTAAGTCATAATTATGAGAAAGTTTCAGAATTATATTTTTTAACTCAACTGTGGCGAAAACATGCTTCCATATGATTAACAGAAGCAACTGGCCAATGCTTTTTGAGCATTGCAAAACAATTTTTTTTTACCTTGCAATTTGGTGAGCTTCAACAAAATGACATGCATTTGTGCCATTTAAAGTATTTTTGATTTTGATTGGATGCATGACCCTTCTCATCAAAAGCTGGTTCAGGAATAGGGTAGGAATTTAGGCTTCTTCCTTATTTTTACCCTTAGCTCCTTGGTCTGCTTGTCAACGATCTGTTGAACATTGAGGGTCTCTTCCTTCTGAGCAGCATTGGCGATGATCTGCTGTTCTGCTTGAGATGTCAACTCTCCACGAAGTTCCAAGAGAGCTTTACTGAGAGCCTGCAGATGAGGAACCAAATTCTGATCTTAGTCACTTTCAAAAATCACAGCGGAAAACCCTATCCAGAAGAATTAAGGTGATATCACATTAGCAAAACTTTGGCACAGTTTCGTGGGCACCTTAGACATTCCCAATAGCGTGGATTTCAATTAAAATGACTGTATTTCACCCATGAAAATTCACCAATCAATGGTAAATCTGACTGCACATTTACACTAGTTGTCCACTGTGAGGTACCTTCAGCTGTTTCTCCTTGAGTGCCAGCTGTGTCTTCAACCGCTCCACAAGGTTCTTCATGGTGTTGGATGGTGACCTGACATTGGCCTCTTTCTGGGCCTCAAGTTCCGTACGAAGGTAATGCAGCTCTTTCTCCATCTGAACAAGCTGAGCTCTCAGCTCTTCTGCCTCCTGGGACAGACCCTTCATTTGGGCAGCATGTCTCTCCTCCAGTCTTGGAAATGAAACACCATTAAAAGTGGCATGAGGAATAAATATCTTGATATTGATCAATATCGAAAAATTGGGATTGCTATCATACACCTAGCACAATGTGGCCACAGGCGTGACAGGCAAGTGTTTTTCGCTAGATTTTCAGCCTGACGCAGTAACCTTTTTCATGTCCTGCGCCACGTTGTTTAAATAGCAAATGCATTTGCGCCTATTTGTGCACCCATGGGTGTGCTGGTCTGAAAACAAGGTGTGTTCGGGCACATTGTTGGTGCGTTGCTATTTTGAGGCAACTGAAATAGACTGCGCCATTGACCAACAAAAACCTTGTCTAAAGTCAATGGCGCAGTATTTCTTTTTGTTATTTAAAGGGCGCATTAGTAATATGCGCCTATAGGCGGGTCCACAACGCGGGTCCACTCTGATTATTACACACACAGGGATGCGCCATAAATAGCTATCCCCAATGGTGCAAACGCAACTGGCTTTTAAAGGGAATGGGAGATGACACTCTGACTGGTTTATTGCACGGTACGCCCAAAACACACCCATTACTCATTAACCCTCTAATGGTCTTTATTTATGTCTACACTCTGGGTTTTGGGGTCTCTAGAGACCCCAGAAAATAACATTTAATTTTGTAACAAGATAATACTTTTTTTTTTTTTTTACAAATGTAATTTTATTCTGTTTGTTAATGTTTTAACTCAACATTTGTGCAGTTTTTGGAGAATTTATGATATTTTTTAAATTTCTATAAAAAAAATTAATAAATAAATATTTAAATAGCCTTTTTACAAAAAAACAGCATTTGATGTAAAATTCACTTTATAAAAGACCCAGATTTCTAACTTTCATTCATGGGGATAACATGGATGATTTTAAATGGTTTAATGTAACATTTTTGCCCATTTTTTGGAAAATGCAGTTTTAAAATAAAAAATAATAATTTTAACCACTAGATGGCTATAGAGCTCCAGTATATGCTATTTGCTATTAGACTACCTGAAAGATATCTTTTCACAAGTTGGATTCAGTTGGATTCATATCTAAATATTATAAAATCACAATTATAACAAAAATAAAATATTTTTGTCAAAGTTTAGCATTTTTTTGTACCAAAAAACCCCCCAGTTTTTCAATAATGTTACATTATGATTAGAATCAAACCTTAACAAAATGTTACAAAGAGAAATGTTGGAGTCTTAAGATTTTATCATTTATTTCAATCATTTATTTTTAATCTAATTCTAGATTCTAGACACACACAATTGCGTGTGTGTGTGTGTGTGTGTGTGTGTGTCTGAGAGATAAAGAGAGAGAGAGTGTGTGAGTACACATTGTCGATGTGCCAGTGTCACCACACCACTTTATATTTGAAGTGGTTTAGCATTTTGGATGATTTTATTTGACAAATTATAGCCTTACAAATGTTCCTGTGTGTGTATGTGTGTGTATGTGTGTGTGTGTATGTGTGTGTGTGTGTGTGTGTGTGTGTGTGTGTGTGTGTTTACATTTTCAATGTGTCAGTGTCACCAATTTATTTTTGTCGTGGTACTGCATTTTGGATGATTTTATTTGACAAATTATAGCCTTACAAATGTTCCTGTGTGTGTATGTGTGTGTGTGTATGTGTGTGTGTGTGTGTGTGTGTGTGTGTGTGTGTGTGTGTGTGTGTTTACATTTTCAATGTGTCAGTGTCACCAATTTATTTTTGTGGTGGTACTGCATTTTGGATGATTTTATTTGACAAATTATAGCCTTACAAATGTTCCTGTGTGTGTGTGTGTGTGTGTGTGTGTGTGTGTGTGTGTGTGTGTGTGTGTGAGAGAGAGAGTGTGCGAGTACACATTGTCGGTGTCAGTGTCACCACTTTATATTTGTGTTGGTTCTGCATTTTGGATGATTTTATTTGACAAATTATAGCCTTACAAATGTGTGTGTGTGTGTGTGTGTGTGTGTGTGTGTGTGTGTGTGTGTGTGTGTGTGTGTGTGTGAGTACACATTGTCGATGTCAGTGTGACCACTTTATATTTGTGTTGGTTCTGCATTTTGGATGATTTTGTTTGACAAATTATAGCCTTACAAATGTGTGTGTGTGTGTGTGTGTGTGTGTGTGTGTGTGTGTGTGTGTGTGTGTGTGTGTGCATGTGTACATTTTCAATGTGTCAGTGTCACCAATTTATTTTTGTGGTGGTATTGCATTTTGGATGATTTTATTTTACAAATGATAAGAGAACAGTTTTTATAGTCTCAAAAATGTATTCCTCTATATGTGTGTGTGTGTGTGTGTGTGTGTGTGTGTGTGTGTATACACGTGTTGTGAGCAATATAATTTAGCATTGTGGATGTTTTTTGCATTGGTGGAAGTGTGCCACTTTATTTGTGCCATTTCTGTCGATGTGTTCTGCGTTGTTTCTGATTTTGATGATGAATTTTGTCTATTTTGACCACGAGTGTCACAATTTTTGTCACGCTAACATAAAAACAGATATCATTCCACTTTATTTTTTTTTTTTGTAGATCTAGAAAGTGTTGAGAGCCGTAGAAGGTTTCATACCATTTGGACAAAGTGAACATTTTTTTTAATTTGAGCAAAAGTAATTTGGGGTCCCAAAAGACCCCATAAACCATCAGAGGGTTAAAGGGGTCATCGGATGCCCATTTTCCACAAGTTTGTATGATTCTTTAGGGTCTTCATGTAAAGTTTGTAACATACTTTAGTTAAAATTCCTCAATGCTTGTGTAAAACAACACTCTTTTTACCTCCTCAAAATCAGCTCTGTTCACAGCGACCCGTTTCGGTGCATGTCTCTTTAAATGATAATGAGCACCTGCTCACCCCACCCTTCTCTTCCATGGGTGTGTGTGACCATGCGCTTAGATCGTTAAAATGGAGCCACTTGTTTTAATGTCTCACCTGGCTGTTTCTGCAGCGTGTTCCATGGCTTGTGCTGCTGCTAGCTGCCTCTGTTGGTCCAGCTCTGCAATGACCACCCTCAGCTTGTGTGTCAGTGAGGAGAGCGAATTGTCCTGCTCAGCCACCGTCTGCTCCATTTCTGCCAACCGCACCAAGTGCTTATTGGTCGGTACAGTGATGGTGGGTTTCTTAATTAGCTCCTAGAGAAAAATAAAACAGAGTATAGCCAACTAAAGTTGACAGCAGCCATGATTTATGACATTACTATATTTATTAAGTGCAATAGTTTCTACTTTCTGGCCCGCTCTGCCAAATTGTGCTTTATAATGAATACTCAAGGTACCAGAGCTGTCTGTTTGAAACGGTCCAGCGATGTGTCCATATACACGTCCAGTTTCTGATGCAGAGCCCTGACCTCTTCCTCATGCCTTTTGCCAATCTCTTCCTGCTCCTGGGAAAATATAAATTCAAGATATATGAGCTTTTATGCTTTTAATTGTGCAATAAAGATCACCAGTTTATGAAGCCTCAGTTTTGAACTTAAATAGGCACCTGACGAGCCTTTGCTAACATGTTCTGGTACTTCTTGAGAACCTCTTCTTTCTGATCCAGACGCCCTTGTAGGTTATTAATGGTCTGGTGGGCGACTTTTAGGGTGGGCTGGCTTTCAGAGTCCTCTTGTTTGCTCAGGTCAGCCAGGAGCTTCTCTCTCTCAGCAGCGGCTGGTAGGCGAAGCCTCAGTTCATTGATCACTTTGTCTCGAGATAAGACGTTCTGTTCTGATGTCCACAAAGCAGCTTCTTTTTCCTTCAGCTTCTGCTCAGAGAAACTCCTTATAAGATAATCTTAATTCAATAACAAGGTTTGCAATTGGTAAAATTTCCACAATCACTTGATGAATAAAAAAAGTACCTCTTCCAGAATTTTGCAGGTGGCTGTTGTCTCAAGGATGGTACGAACGTGCTCTTTGATTTTTCCAAGAGCGTAGTCTAACTGGTGCGCTAAAGGCTGATTTGGATCCGGCAGAGAGCCTGTGGCTTCCTCAAACTAAACTCAAACAGGACAAGTTAAAGTGTAGTTCAGTAAACAGCTTACCACAATACAGTGACAAACATTTGTCAAGTCTATACCTTCTGAGCTGTGCTTAGGATTTCATTCTGCTGTTTCTCATAGGAGTCGAGCTGGCGCTCCAGTTGCACCTCTCTCTGATCCCAGATCAGTTGCCGCTCCTCGAGAAGCTGATACAAGTCAGGGTTTCCATTGTCCGGTAATTACCGGACATTGACCGGAAAAAAAAATGAAATGTCCGACAAAATTAAATCTCTCCGGTCAAATTGTCCGATTAAAATTGCCTTATAATCCCGCCCCCCTAACACAATCTGAATTTGAGAATAAGCCTAAAATGTATAAAGCAAAAATACACCGACCTTTGGCTATGTTATAAAGGAACAGGCTCAACCGTTTGAAAGTTATTAAACATTATTACATGGCTTGGTTGAATTCCAATGTGGAATGCGGTCTGTTATTTCTTGATATCAGACCGCTGAAGCACTAGCGGCGCCAGGATTTTGATTGTAGGTGGGCCTCCAGAAAACTGGATGGGCCAGTTAAAATAAGCCCAAAAATAAAAAAATAAATAAAAACGGGTTCCCCTTCATCTCCGTTTCAGCGCTTTTCTGGGCATTGAGGACAGCGACTTAGTAGCCTACCTGAATTTAATGCGTAATTAGCATAGGTAAAAAAAAAAAAAAAAACTTAAACAGGATTTTTTTTTGGTTGCTTTTTTAATACAATTACAATTTCATTTAATTTATTGTTTAATAAAATTATAGGCCTATTAGGCTATTTTAGTTTATTAACAGCAACAACAGCTCAGCTGTAAAGATGAAGTTGACGATTGCCTTCTCCGTATAGTGAACGCGCCTAGAAATGCACATCATGGGTTTACATAATCAGAGAGTAGCCTATTTCTTTTCGTTTTAAATTGTTAAAAATACATTTCAAGCTTTCTTAAAATATATTTCATGTCTGTGAGGCCTATGCTGAGTTTCGTTAAATTAGGATGAGATGCGCTCCAGTTCACGAGAAATGCAAGTGACCGCGCGGGCGCCTCCATGATTAGGCCTATCGTCTGCTATATTTGCTGCTTATACTGGTTGATAAAAAAATATTAAAAGTAAGATACAATTTATACAAAACGAAATTCACTTCAAAAAAGTCTTTCTACAAAACCAAACTTAATTAAGTGGTCAAAATCATGTCTGACCCGCTCCATGTCTCTCGATATTGCGCATATCTTACTCGTGCAGTTCACTTTTCATAATCAACATAAATTAAAAAATAACATTATAATATTTTAACAAATATAAAACTAAATGAGCTTATTTAATGGCTACAACACATAGGTTATAGTAGACCTAGACTTGTACAAATTGCTGCACATTCATTTTATTCTGAATTTTGCACACTAAGTTGAAAGGCATTTGTTTGTGCATGCATAGCAAAACATATCTGCAACATTTATCAAGTTCACTGATAATTATGCGCGCATTTATTAATTATTATCTTAATGAATAATGAAAGAAGGACGAACCATATAAACTGCGTTGTTTGTTTAGAATGGAATGGATCGCAAATAGATCCGAATGAAGAAACGTACAAAACCATAGTAGAAAATGGTTTGTTAAACTATGAATGTGAAACCATAGTAAAAACAATTGGCGTTGATTGACGCCAATCGGACGTTAATGTTTTTTTTTTCGTTTTTTTTATTTTTATTTGAAAGTTAGGCTAATAAACATGTTGCATTCGGCCTGATTATGTCATTTTTAGCGCAATTTTCCTTCGGACAAAATTGCGATTGTTAACTCATGATTTCTGTTCTGTCTGTGCGCACCAATCTTGCACTTCTATCTACTCCTCAACCAGACCACCTAGAGACTTCGGGTTTTCAGCATTATGTTAAGGAAGGTCTAATCTCGGGAACGCACAAAAAAAAATCCAGGAAAAGATTTACTATCTCTTAGTGTTGTGATCCCATGACGTCAGAAAATTGCGCTAAAACACTCACTGAGTTTTTATTACTTGTTTAAGTTACATAGCCTGCCTCCAGTTTTCCTCAACTTGACTAATTAAGAGGCGATATTTGACCGGCATATTATCAAAATGTCCGGAAAACGAAACCTCTGCCGGTCACTTTGACCGGCACCATTTTTTTCTAGCGGAAACTCTGATACAAGTATAACAAATATTATTAGAAATCATGATTGAAGTATGCTTAATACAGTGTAAAAATATAGAAGAAATCTGTTTAAATGCAATACTGACATTATTCTGCTGCACCAGCTCCTCTTCCTGGCCGCTGATGGTGCGTTCCTGCTCCGCCATAATGTTCTTTAAGTATTTTATCTCTTCCCGCTGGGTATTAAGCTCTCTGCTCTGCCTCATTTCTAACAGACGAACTTCCTCCAGTTTCCTATGCCACTCGATCACCTGTAGGGGTTAATATTAAGCTGTAATTCTGCAGCTGAGTGCAAATTACTGTTTATGGGAACAATTTCCTTTATTAATAAGAGTAACTTAACTTGAATAGATATAAGATATAAGTGAAAAGATATAAGATATAAATATATATAATAAATACATATGAATGAAATTATTATAAATAAATAATAATTAAAAAAATTCAATAAAATTAAGAAAACATGTTTTCAAGAATCACTCAATCAACTTACTTTCTGCGCTCCTTTAGCATCTTTCAGTGTTGCTATGAGCTCCTCCAACCCCTTCAGCTTTAGCTCCAGTTCTTGTGCCTTCCCTTCTGCTTTCCTCCTTTCCTCCGCCGCCTTTTGTGCCTCCTCCCTGGCCCGTGCCTTGTCCTCCTGCAGGTGGAGCATGGTGTTGGAAAACTTCTCCTGTTGGGCCAGCGGCAAGGCCCCTGAGAACTGTCTGCGGAGGGCCTGAATGGTGTGGCGCAGGTGTCTGGCCCGCTGATGCCCCTCCTGCCTTGCGTGCCACAGCGTCTGCTGCTGGGCATCCAGCTGCTGTTCGACTCTGAGCTTTTGCGCTTCGAGTTTCTGCAGGCGCGTGTTGGCGGCCTCCAGCCGGCTGATTGCAGTGGTCTCGCTCAACTGGAGAGCTACAATGTGCTGGTGGAGTTTGGCGATAAGGGCCTTTTCATCGGACTGAGCCTGAGGAGGAGATGTGCATTTATTTAGTGGCGTGATCAAAAAGGTGCACAGCTGAAAAGAGAAAAACATACCTGGTAGTCCAACACCTGTCTCCTCAGGCTTTCTACTTCCTTCTCTCTCGACTGCTGTCTGGCCTCCAGAGCGGACACCTGCATTTTAGCGACATCTGACACCTCCCTCAACCTGTAAACATTTTAAAACTCTTAAAACAGATGTTTGTGTACATTTTCTCATGATAATGTTGTAATAGCAAGCATGTGCACAGGTTGAGTCCACAGGCTTACTTGGACACTTCAATCCGCAGCTCTGCCTCGGTTTTCTCCAGTTCGGTGATTCGCTTGCGATCAGCGTCGCTGATGTGTTTGCTAACGCTGTCCGCCAGCTCGTCCCTGAGCTCCCGCTCTATCCGCTGAGCCTCCAGGTTTAGTTTTGTGAGCTACACCGCCATACAGAAATATATGCAAAATATTAAATTTAGCGAATTAAATGTTCAACACACTGTTTAAAAAAAGTAAATAAAATAAAAGCTATAAAAAGGAAATTAAATTAAATAAAAGCTTATTTAATGTTCAGCATAATGTGTTTTATAAATATAAATTTAAATTAAAGATTATTAAAAAAACAATTTGTATTGTTTAAAAAAAATGTACTAAAATAAAACAAAAGCTTATTAAACGTTTTATCAAATGTTTTATTCAAATAAAATAGAAGCGCATTTAATGTACAACATATTGTTTTATTAATATAAAAACGTATTTAATGTTTAAAATATTGTTTTATAAAAAATTAAATAAAATGAAAGATTATTAAAAGAACAAACTGTTTTAAATTTTTTTTTTTACTAAAATAAAACAAAAGCTTATTAAACGTTTTATTTGTGTTTTATTCAAATAAAATAGAAGCGCATTTAATGTACAACTTATTGTTTTATTAATATAAAAACGTATTTAATGTTTAACATATTGTGTTTTATAAAAAATTAAATTATTCAACATTTAATATTCAACAATGTGCTTTATTAAAATAACCTAAAAAGCTTATTAAATGTTCGGCATACTGTGTTTAATAAAAAAAATAAAATAAAATGAAAGATTATAAAAAGAACAACATACTGTTTAAAAAAATACAAATAAAAAAGTTGTTTTACTAAAATAAAACAAAAGCTTATTAAATATTTTATTAAATGTTTTATTTGTGTTTTATTCAAATAAAATAGAAGCACATTTAATGTACAACATATTGTTTTATTAATGTAAAAACGTATTTAATGTTAAACATATTGTGTTTTATAAAAAATAAAAGTATTTAACATTTAATATTCAACATACTGTGCTTTATAAAAATATACTTAAAGCTTATTAAATGTTCAGCATACTGTGTTTCATAAAAAATAAAATAAAATGTTCAAGCTAAGGTGTTGAAAGTGTTTTTTGGCATGTTTCTATATGGTTGTATTCGGGATGGATGCTAGGTGATGGATGCAAGAGATTAATCAGACCCACCTCAGCAAACTTGGTCTCTAGCTCAAAGTTGCGCTCTTCCACCTGTTTGAGGGAGTTCCTCAGGTGCTCGTACATCTTCTGAGCATGTTCGGCTCGCTGTCTTTCATTTAGCTCCTTCATCTCCAGCATGGTGATGCGTCTGGACACAGAGACAATCTCGCTGTTGGCCAGGGCTTTGGCTGCCTTGTCCATGCTGTTCTCACCACCTGTGAACACCCGAAATCATGGGAAATAGGTATAAAATAACTTTAGGATACTGAAGAGAAAATACTGAATTTTTTATTCAATGACATATTTCACAATGCTTCGACATTGCTTTTGTCTAATCAATTAGCAGTGACGTTTACCAGTCGTGCTGAAGTTTTCCCAGGCCTGCTCCAATGTGTGAAGCTTCTCCTTGCTGATCTCAAGCTCTTTATTGATGGAGTTAATGCGTTCGTGTAAAGACACATTCTCCCTCTGAAAGTGAAGGAGAGTGCTGTGATAAAAATAAAGAAAGACCTCCATTGCTTTACGTGATTTGCCAAGAGATGTACCTCTAGGTGCTCCAGTGTGTTTGTCTTCTGAACAAGGTGATTGTCTTTCTGTAGGAGGTTTCTGTACTTGATGGTGAGCTCAGTGTATTGTTTGTTGGCTCTCTCCAGCTCTAATGTAGAAACACTACCATCAAGGGATTTCTGTAATGCGGCTATTTTAAACGCTGCCATTTCCTGAGGGCAAAGCAAGTTTACAGAGGTCAGCAGAGGTCAGTTACAGTTCTCAGCGAAGATGCCTTGGAAAAACAGCAAAACAATACTAAAACAACTAAATTTGTCATTAAAAATGCAATCATTATTTATTCATTTTTATTAATTGTTAATATTGTGTTGAGAGTTCATAAAGTGTTTATTTCATTTCAGTAATTTTGCTGACATTAAGTTTTATAATTCATATAAAGTAGTGGCCAAAAGTGATGTCAGGAGGGGTGATTTGACCCTATTCATGACTCTACAAATTCAATTAAACTATCAAAATACGAAGCAAATATTTTATATTGTTTAAACATTTTAAATATGAAGTAAAAAAATAATAATAAAAACTTGGTTAAGGTATCTGACAAAATTCTTTGTCAAAAGGCAAGCTACAGCTACAGGCTTTATTTTAATATGCAAAACAAAAATGCATAGGAATAAACTCACAAGAAACGTTATCCATTGACTACAGCTATTAATATTTTGTTGGTTCTCTCTTGTTTTTGCATGTGTTCAACATTTCTTTGTATGACAGCCTGGACAAAAAATTATGTCTTTACAATTTGGCATGACTCAATATGATTACAAAATCAACAATCAATTTTTTTTAAATAATATTTAAATAAAGGATGAAAATGTACATTTTCCTCAGCTAGACATCACTTTTGGCTACTCCTGTTTATAAGCTTTTTCAAGCTTTTTGACATCATGGTCCTAAAAATATGATGATTCCCTTTGTAAGAGACTCTCTACCCAAAATATAAATAGTAGCAATCCATATATGTACTGTATATGCTGTACAAAATATTGTAAATATGTGTAGAATATTACTGCATATACAAAATATTTAGTTTCTATTTTTTATCATTCTACCAACAATTAGGGTATTCTTTTTTTTATTATAAGTTATTTATTTATTTATATGTTTTTACACTATGTTTTTTTAAACTTTTCCAAAACTAGTGGCTCAGCATCGGCCACTAAAAAACCCACATCAGTCGGCCTCTAATAAATCCCATCATTCATAGGTTTCTTTTTCATCTGTATGAGTGTTGCCTGATACCTTGAACCTCTGCAGGAAGCCAATTCTTTCTGTTACCACGGCCTCCATGTGTCTGAAATCATCCTTCAGTTTGCCGTTCTCCTTCCTCAAGTGTTGCTCGAGCTCAAGCAGAGTCGTGTAACGCCGCGTCAGACACTTCTCGTTGACCCTGAGAACCAACATTTTCCGAGCCGTCTCAGCAAGCTCCTGTCTGATCTCATTTGGGTCCTTTTCAAGAGCCTCTAGCCAGTGCTGGAAATGAGTCGAACAGATAATGGGAATCATTTAAAGAACAAATTAGAAATGTAGTGATTTTACGATGAACTTAGTCTTTAAGAGACTTACATTGTACTCTTTGATTTTTACTACATCCACCTCCCTTTGCTCCTCAAGTTTGGATTTCAGTTCTGCAAAAAAGTCCATCTCTTTTTGCCAAGACTCCCTCTCACTGGAGCAGACAGACACAGTGAATTAAAACAATGCTTTAATGATTGATTACCATTCATATGTATGATTGATATATATATATACTGTATATATATTACAATATAATATAAACAATCTTTTTGCCTCTACATACCTTTTATATATATGATATTTTACAATATAAATGATCTTTATTGCTCGGCATACCTTTGATGCTCCTTATATAGAAGTCCTTGTTGATGGCGCATCACTGCAAATTTCCTTTTATACTCTTCCAGAGCTGAACTGAGCTGCTCAATGGAATCTTCTTTGTTTTTGATCTCCTGAACATCCACAGTTGGGAGCCTTAATATTATGTACCTTACATCTGGTTTCCATTATAACACAAAACAGTTACCGGATTGACACACACCTGTAGGAGTTGTACTATGTATTCATTGAGAGCGTTGATGACCTCGACACTAGTTGGCGTCATCTCTTCAGGCAGAGCTAATGTCTTGTAAGGGATGGAAGTGCCAGTTGATTTGCTCATTGATTCAACCTCACTTTCAAAATGAGCAACCTACAAAAAAGACACAAAAAAGAGAGTGTGCCAGTGAATTTAAAACCATATTTTTAATCCAGTAGATGCTTGAGTTGGTATTTTGAGTAAATACCTTCTCATTAGCTTTCGTTAACTGATAGAGAGTGTTTGCTGCCTCCTCTCTCGCAGCCTTCAACTCCTGGCGTAGCTCCTCATTACGGCCGGTCAGCTGATCTACCTGCATTCTCAGGTGGAGGCTTGCATCAAACTTTCCCTCTGAGTACTTCATCTCCAACGCCTTAAGATAAACACATTTATCACTCATTTATGTTGTGACAGGATACTTAGGAACGGTAATGTCACTTCGCTGCAAGATTAGAGACCAAAAACTTAATTTTCAAGAATGTAAGACTAAAAAAAAGTTATCAAGATGACTAATCACTGTACCAGCACAAAAACTGTGCTTGCAGAACTCTGATGAAAGCTCTGCAGATTTCTACAAAATTTGACTGCCTGTCTCCCCATACATTTTCATCTATTTTACCCTCACTTTAATTACATTTTGTAAAGGCTTTCATTAAATATTGTGAATAAACGGTCAACTAAGAGTGTAGCACTTAAACACATAGCTCAGTAGTAAACACATTTTACTACAGACCATTACATGTAGAATTTTATATTTAAATGTATTATTTAAAATGCATAATTATGACATGTATTATTTATTTCTAAATTAAAAATTAAATGTTATATACAAGTTAAAATTTTTATATATATATATATATATATATATATATATATATATATATATATATATATATATATATATATATATATATATATATATATATATATATATATATATATATATATATATATATATATATATATATAATGAATATAATATATATATAATATATATATATATAATGAATAAAAATTCATTTTTTGGAAATTGAACTTAATGCCTTAATTTAAAAAATTAGGAAAAATACAACCTTTAAGGACACCAATTTTCTTTGTGAATGAATAATGTATCGTAAATAAATAAATGTTCTTCCTTAAAATACATGGTGCATAAGTGAGTACACCCCTATGTTAAATTCCCATAGAGGCAGGCAGATTTTTATTTTTAAGTATTTAAAAAAAAAAAAATTTAGGATACTATGCATCCTGATAAAGTTCCCTTGGCCTTTGGAATTAAAATAGCCCCACATCATCACATAGCCTTCACCATACCTAGAGATTGGCATGGGGTACTTTCCATAAGATCATCTCTCAATGCAAATCAAACTAGCTTTTAGGCTAACTGAAATAAAACCATGGCAATCTCTAGGTATGGTGAAGGCTATGTGATGATGTGGGGCTATTTTAATTCCAAAGGCCAAGGGAACTTTATCAGGATGCATAGTATCCTAAAAAAAAAAATAAAATACTTAAAAATAAAAATCTGCCTGCCTCTATGGGAATTTAACATAGGGGTGTACTCACTTATGCACCATGTATTTTAAGGAAGAACATTTATTTATTTACGATACATTATTCATTCACAAAGAAAATTTGTGTCCTTAAAGGTTGCATTTTTCCTAATTTTTTAAATTAAGGCATTAAGTTCAGTTTCCAAAAGATGATTTTTATTATTTATAAGTTATTATTTACTATTATTTTTCAAACCTAGAATTTTTTCATTAAATATTGCATTACTCATTAAATGTATAATAATTTTATATAAAAATATAATACAAAAATATAATTTTTTTAGTGTTGTCAATTTATTTTAGTGTTTAAATTTAATCGTGACTAATCGCATCTAACATAAAAGTTTTGCTTATATAATATGTGTGTGTATATATCTTACATTTTTGTATGCATATACATACATCAATATGTATATGTATATATGTGTGTATAGGTATATTTACACACTCACACTTACAAACACACATACATATAAATATATATATGCACATATATTACATAAACAAAAACTTATGTTATATATGATTAATTGATTTGACAGCACTAATATATATTTTATATATATATATATATATACACTATATATTATTTTAAATTAAAATCATTTATTATCTTTCACACATACATTTCCTAAATTATTATATCACTTATTAAATGTATACTTTTATATTTAAATGTATAATTTCACATGCATAATTATAATATTTATTACTTATTTAAAAAAAAAATATTATTATAATTTACTTAATATTCTTTAGAATTCACACATATAAATATAAATGATTTATTTTCATGAAATATTACAAAGAAAATAATGCAATACTACACAGATTCAGTGTGGGCCCACTAAACGTTGGTGAACGTACACTGACGAGTCTCTCCAGGCTGGGAATGCTGACGCCAGTGGGTGTGGGTGTTTTGTTCTGAGCGTCCTGGATGGCCTGCAGGATCTCTTTCATTCCCTGCTCCAGCTGTTTATTCTCATTCAGCATTTCATTCACTGCAGGAGAGAGAAACATTATAGTCACAGAAACCACCTGACACTGCAAGTGTTGGAAAGTCACGGTGATGCTTCTCACATTTGGCCTTGAACTGGGCAGATTCTGTTCTCTTGAGCTCCAGTTCTTTCTCTTTGTTGCTCAGCTCTTTCTGTAGACGCTCGTTCTGAGAAACAAACAGGTTGTTAGCTTAGCTTTAACGCGTAAGATGTTAAAACTCATCGTTCTCTGATAAAGGCTTACTTTGCGTTTGATCTCTTCATCGGTAGATCCAGAGACAGGCCTCTCTCTAAGAGATCTGCTGGGCTTTTCTTCAACACTGTCATCAAGCAGTGAACTACTGACTACCGATATGCCTTAAAAAAAGGAAATGTGCTGTCAGGTTTTATTATATAATGTTACAATGCAAACAAATGATCTGTTTATGTGAATAGGACATGAGTCTATAACTGATATGTAGCATCTTGGAGTTAAGATCTCACCTTTGTCCTTAACCAGCGCACGAATGCGTTGTTTCAGCTCGAGCCTTTCCTCCTCAAGGCGCTCAATCTAAGGAGAGTCCCGTTAAAAGTCACAGACAAAATTCAAATGGGATAACGGACCAAAGCCAGACCATAGGCATAGAGATTAAGTTTTACCTCTTTCAGCAGGACCTGGTTCTCAGCTTTGTACTGTCTCTGCTTCAAAACCTTTGATCTCTGAAATTCACTCAAATCCAGTTCTTCCTTGGGATTTAATCCTGGTGAGGGAACATGATCCCAATGAGGGTCAAAGCTGATTAGCAAAATCAATATGGGATATGAAAACAATCTTTATATCTAGGTGTAGGTAAAAACAGAGATACAGTAAATGAGCCAGATCCATGATGGCAATCTTAAAATAATAAGCAGGTTGAAGAAAATTACCCAGCCGTTCTCGAAGGTCTTCGTTCTCGTCTAGTAAATTGTTGATTTTGATCTCCAGCTGGTTAATCTCTTTTATCATGGCTTCTATCTCCCGGTCTCTCACTCGGATTTGATTTTTACATTCTTTGATCTCAGTGATTGCAGCTTCCAAACCATCCGTCCCCTGAAAGACAGTGAAGTGCTTCAAGACAAACGTCTATGTAGGCATAAGATAACTTTCTAGAAGCTTAAGTGTTCCCTTGTTGTTTTCTAAATGTTTAACTCTTTAATTATTTGTGATCAAGTGTTGTTACTTATGTCAGACATTGTAAAAGTTACACCAAAACCTTTGTATTTGAGAAGCCACCCAAAAACTTTATTGCTAGAATATAGTGTGATAATATATATTTTTTTAAATTACATTATTAACTGATTATATGAACAAAAATATCATTATCTTTAGCTAGTGGTCACGAAGATGATGAAACTGTTGATAACCATATTCACACATATATCATTTTACTCATTAAATGTATAATGTTTATATTTAAAATGAAAAAGTATAAATATGACATTTATCCACACATATTATTTTTGTTAAATATGAGTTTTGTCACAAAGGTAGATGCGACAGATCAAAGTATGAATAAAACTGTTGATGATCATATGAACAGAAACTTTTTTGAAGCTGCTTGAGCAAATAGTAATATTAGCTAATTAATATATACATTTTTAAAACTTGAATTCATGTAAATTTATTGACCTTTTTTGTTTTCAACTTTTTTTTGAAGATTCCATGAAAAAACAAACAAATGTATACGTGAGCTTATAAGGAACAGATCCTTTGGCTTATATTGTTCCTAAACGCGTCGTGCGACTTCTACTTGTAGATTCAAGAAAAAGATCTTGTTAAGATGCTTTGTGACCTTATTGAGTTGAAGATGCTATTGGAAAATAGAGTAACTAATTGTCACCCAAACCTCAGACTATTTTATAGTAACCCCAAAAAGAATTTTGACTTTGTAACGGCAGTGAATTTTACAATACCGAAGGTAAGTGCCAGGTATAAACTCACAGACTCATAGAGACGGATTCGACTGAGGGTGTCATTGAGTTCTATGTCTTTGTCCCTGGCGTCACGTTCAGCCAGTTGGGCGGCACGCTCGGCCTCCAGAGCTCTCCTCTCAGCCACTAGCAGTTTACTGCTCAAGTCCTCCAACCTACGCTGCTGCACACTAACATGACCTTTTTCTTTCTTCAATGGTTTTTTCAGCTCCTCGACGAGCAGAGCGTTTTTTTCCATTTCTGTTGTGTACTGCTCGACTTGCTCTGACAGCATCTTGATCTGGTTGTCCCTCTCTTGCACAGCCTTTTGAAGTCAAACACAAAGTCAGTGACATCTTTGAACTGGGATAGAATGAGATGAACCAATATGACGGAAACAATGAATGAAGACAGATGAATGACACATAAAGCAAAGGAAATGAGAAACAGAGATACTCACAGCACACAGTTCATATATGACCTGACTCGGCCGAGTCGTAAAGGAGAGAGAATGGAAATAGGAAACATTGGCAAGCCAATGAAGCATTTGAAAGAAGGTAGTAACGATTAAAATGAGCGTGCATCAAAAAGAACACACAAATAGAGAGACAGACATAATAAAGCACACAAGCTAAGCCAAATTGGCAAGGCATTAGCATAGATCTGAGGCCTGTTTCACACATCTCACGTCTGTGGCCAGTTTCAGCGGTCATATTAACAGGCTACAGCATTCCTGCTGTGTTCTGAGAAGCATCACAGTGGCGATGGTGAGTTATGCCACTGAAAATATTTCTGTCATGCGTCATGTACTAAACTTAAGAGAAAACACATTGAAATGCACTAAAAACCTATTGATCAAGCACTTCTATATACCCATCTATCTATCTAGATCGGTGTTATCAACACAATCTTTTGCAATACAGGCTATTATGAAGAAAACATAAAATAAAAGTAGGACATTGTTTAAAACAATACATCTGGTGGGCTACGTTCCACATGACAAACGCATAAACATGTTCTATTCAGCAAATCTGACTGAATCCAGATGATTTGAGCAGTTTATAGCTACACTTTGGGGTTTTTGTTCCATTCCTTATAAATTCATTCACGTCTTACTCACGTAAATTAAATTTCACAATAAAGAAGTTTGTTAAAATTATCAAAGGCCAACTTCTAATACTCATTAAAGGCACTATTCAGTGTCATAACTCAGAAATCACTAGACGCTGTCACTCTGCAAACGCAGGATGTGTGAAAAAGGCCTAAGATAAATCTATCCTAATTAATGGGGGAAAAAAATAAACTAAATTTGAAGTAATATGAGTTTGGTTGATAAATAAAAATGTATATGAGAGAAAGAATAAAAACAATGACTAAGTGAGTTTTACAATGAATGCATCACCTGATTAATGAAATTAATTTTGGTTGATAATTTAATAATTATATATATTTTTAATCAAAACACAAATTTAATATGTATACTTACATATTACAAATATAATATTCAATTCAACAAGCAAATAAATAAAAAAATAAAGTTTGGGGCCGGTATTAAGACTTTTTATGTATTTGAAAGAAGTCTCTCATGCTCACCAAGGCTGCATTTATTTGATCAAAAATACAGTAAAAACAGTGATATTGTGAGATATTATTAAAAATTAGAATAACTGTTTAAAAATATTTGAAAATTATTCATGTAATGACAAAGCTGAATTTCCAGCATCATTACTCTAGTCTTCAGTGTCACATGATCCTTCAAAAATGTTTCTAATGCTAATTTGCTGCTCAAGAAACATTTCTTATTATCGATGTTAAAAACAGTTGTGCTGGTTAATATTTCAGTGATACATTTTCCCAAGATTCTTTGATTAATAGAAAGCTCAAAAGAACAGCATTGATGGAAATACAAATCTTCTGACATCTTTACTGACACCAAACATATAATTATATATTATAAATGACAAATCGAACATTTGATAAGTACATATTGACACCCCTAGTGTTCAACCTTTTTCAGGATAGAGAGCTGTGAGATATGATATCTGACTAACCTGCTGCAGTGCGATAATGTTGCTTTTGTCGGAGTCCATCTGAGCAGCTCGAAGTTTCTCTTTCAAATCTCTGATCATCTGTTGATACTCCAAAATTTCCATTTCTTTCACTGATAAAACACTCTGAAACCGACACAAACACATGACAGTTACAGCATGTAGAACTTCCTAAACTACCAAAAGAATAAACCTTTTTTATTCCCTCATTTCCCTCATTAGACTCATTGTGTATTTTGTATTTGACTGTTTAGGGCATTGCTGGTCTATAGGTTGCAAGGATGCAGGGGCCGTAGTTAGAGTATCCAGGTGCGGGATGTTGCTGTGGGCCCCCCTCGGTTAAAATTGCGCAAGAATTGTCACTACCTTTCGCCCATCTAGGGACGGCGCTGCTCGGATGTATGATACCTTCTGCGGGTTAGACATTTTGGCACTGATTTTCACTGAAGTCATGGTGTTTCAAACCAGACAGTAACTTGAGCCACTTTAATTACAAGCTATTCAACTTTTTGGATCTTTTCCATCAGGAACCACATCTATTCAAACAAAGAGTAGTTCCAAAGTAAATGATTATAGGCTTTGTGAAAACATTCATAACGACTTTCTTTTATAGTTGATTTGTTTCAACTTGTTCAGAGTCGTAATAGTATCATTATGTTATCATTATATTATTTAATTTGTTATGCAACATTAATATTAAAAGCATAAGTGCTTTTGAGTGATTTTGCTCTCACAATGGCCCTCATTTATCAAAAGTGCTTACACCAAATTTCCAGCGTACACCTGGCGTACACCCAAAACCACGGTGACTTTGAGATTTATCAATATGGACGTTGGCGTACGGGACGCTCAAATCCTACGCCAGCTCAGGAGGTGGTGTACGCACGTTTTGAGTGCGGGAATGCGCAGAAAAACAATTCCTAACACCACAAAACGCACTGACAAACTAAAAGATATAATATATTATGACCAACTGTAAAAAAACAACAACATAGTAATTATAAACTTCAGTGTTTATTTTTGTGCAACATGGACTTCAATGTTTAATTTGTGTGAATTTACCAAAGCATTTGAATTGTAGACATATGTATTCCTTTAGTTGCGAGCCTGTGCGCTTTACCTGGCGTTTCAAGCCTTGTTTATACTTTCGCCTGGCCCCGCAGCGCGAGTCTCCGCGGACTGCGCGCGCACCTCCCCAAATGGACGAGGCGTTTATACTCGACGCGCTCGCCGTTGTACTATTCTTTGAAACGATGGTTAGGCCAGGGTTAGGCCCGGCAGGTGTGCACGGACTGGGTTTAGAAATGAAAGGCTTTCAATGACCAAAAAAAAAATTCAGACTGACAAAATAATAAAAATGCCATTCTTCTTATTTTAAATAATAATACAAATAATAACGAAATTATTCTTCTAAATAACAATAAGCGTCATTAATAATAAAAATCTAGAAATCAATTTTGTTTCTTTCCACTTCCCTGGTTTCGCTTTCTCTTTCTCAAAGAAGTTTCTCTTCTTTGCCGTCTTCCGTGTGTCCATGGCGTAAAATGAGGGCGTGGGGGAAGCGGAGACTTGAATATTTAGGGGCGTGTTATTCTAATGACGATCGATTTCAGCCGCGGCATTTATCAAGGGCAGGTATTGCGTACACCAGAATTTCAAAGGTACGCACAGCTTCATAAATCAGGCGATGAGAAGAGTGTAAGCATAATCTTACGCCTATTTCTACGCAAGATTGATAAATGAGGGCCAATGAGATTATGTGATCTTTATTTGTGTCTGGAGTTTATTCTTTATTTTGGGGCAGTGTGAACTAGCCCTTAGAAAATATTCTCATGCATTTTCCAGGAACATCTTAAGTTAGTACAATTGATTATAAAATAGATTTTTTGTAAATTATGCTATAAAAACATGAATTTGAGAATATTATATTATAATTGACTTCTCATATTGACTTCTAAAGGCACTTTTTGTAATGTCTATTCAATGATGTACTCGTCTGCCACAATTTTTTTTTTTTACAAAAGTTATGTTCGTTTGGGTTCATTTGGGAGCTTTTGACATAAAATATTGATATACATGATTATAATTTTTTTTTTTTTTTTATAAATTAAAAGCCCAAGAATTTTTCCATCTATATTTCTTAGAATGCATACAAGCTGAATTATTTTGTAGATGCGTGACAGCACAATGGAAAAACAAAAACAAAAACATTTTTCTTGGATCATTAACTCAGAAGTTGTTGGTTGAAAGAATCTGGCACAAAGACAACTATTTAAACTATTCTTCAGAACTGATAAACAGGTAAAACCAAAAGAAAATAATAACAGTGTACTGCTGAGAAAATTCGCCATATTTGCATGCAAGCTATTTGCATACAAGCTCACCTTCCACTCCTCCACTTTGGCATTAACCGCAGCCAAAACTGGGTCGTCCTCTTCAACTCGAGCCTGGATCTGTTCACTTAGCTCTCTGACCTGTGAAAAGACATCCTTTTAAAATTAGGTTCAATAATAATAGCAATAATTATATTTTTCAATCATAAAAGAGAGAGACCCATTTATGCACATTCATAAAATACTCTGTTGCTCAATCGCAGCTATTTATTTCTGCCAAAAGTAGCTAGGAGAATCTGTGTTTCATGTGACTGGAACACTGAATTGACCAATCAGCTTCTAGGACTGGCCTTAAAGGAGAACTCCGGTCAATTTTAACATTGAGCTCATTTTATTGTACATTTGGAGTGCTGTCAATACAGAGAACAACGACAAAAATTGGTGTTGCCTACACCGAGTTATTCTATTTTTAAAATTTGCACCCTGTTGACTTCAATGGGGCAAGTACTAAACCTGCTTTTAGCCTCTTAACATCCTTGATGTGTCATTACAAGTGCACAGAAAATGTGAGTGATTCCTTCTGAGTGAACACGAGTGAATCTGACAGCAGTAGATGTGAAAGAAATGTATAAAAATGATGTTATTTAAGCCAGCGCAAATACCTCTGTTTACATCCTGCTTTCGGGTGAAGTCCAAAGTAGTCGATTGCCGAGTTCATGCGCATAGGTTTAGTACATATGATCACGTGCGTGAACTCGGCAATCGACTACTTTGGACTTCACCCGAAAAACAGGATGTAAACAGGTATTTGCGCTGGCTTAAATAACATCATTTTTTTACATTTCTTTCACATCTACTGCAGTCAGATTCACCCGTGTTCACTCTGAGGGAATCACTCACATTTTCTGTGCACTTGTAATGACACATCAAGGATGTTAAGAGGCTAAAAGCAGGTTTAGTACTTGCCCCATTGAAGTCAACAGGGTGCAAATTTTAAAAATAGAATAACTCGGTGTAGGCAACACCGATTTTTGTCGTTCTCTGTATTGACAGCACTCCAAATGTACAAAAAAATGAGCTC
>NC_138244.1:13854782-13924782 GCF_964197995.2 Scardinius erythrophthalmus
TCACAAATAAGTCACATAACAGATTGCATTTGAAATGTACTTTAAAAGGTTACACATACATGTTTCTCATACTTTTGCTACTTTTGAGTTTGATGTACAATGTCAATACATTTTAAGGTTCACAAGGCAGGGGTTCCTCATCAGACCATCAAGATTGAAAACCCACCACTAAATGTAAAATAACCTGCAAACATTTTGGTACTGATATCACATTTACATTATTGATATAATCTGATGAAAAACAGCGTGAACTATTCCAGAAAAAATAAAAATAAAATTATATATATTTGTATGTATTTATGTTGTATATTTTTTAATAAGTTGACTTATTTCGACAGTGGTTTATTTTTAAAATAAAAATAACCCTTAAATACTTAAAGCCTTAAAAAATGTAATTGCTACTAAAGTGATTATGTGTATTTTTAAAAAATATTATCAATTAAGTAACATATATATTAAATAAATAAAAATTCACCTTGAATTTATTTTCACCTCTCAGTTTATGTGTAAAATATGGCCTGTTTAAAGCCAAAAGCATTAGAGGTGTATTATGCTTGGCAGTGATCCTGCCATGTTATGATGGCATTATATGGCAGCCTGAAGGTCATGTGGGAATTACCTGCAGATCCTCCATGCACTGGTAGAGCTGTTGGTTGGCTTTGGTAAGTCTCCTCTGAATCTCATTGCTCTCCTCTTTGGTCTGAAGAGGCTCTCTCTGCTCTACTTCCTTTCTGTAGAATTCAACATCCTGTTGAAGCTGTTCGTTCTGCAATAACGAACAAATCCATTACTCATCCTGCTGTCAAACATGATTTACAACTAAATGAGTGTATATCATGTATAACTACAAGGTTGCATATTATAGCAGCACTATAATTATTATAACAATTACTCATTCCAATCATTTGACTTGCATTGATTCCTTTTCTTGCCACAGTGGTGGAACAGTCTCTAAGGGCTTAGGAATAAAAATGTCCCGATGGACCAGATTCAGCACAGTTATAGCTTGCTCTATCGAGAGAGTGTTATGTTGATCATGTTCATCTGATTTTAAGCTATGCTAGCTACATTTATTTAAATACAAGATAAAAATTATCGAACCGGCTAATGCAGGTGAGGCTTTATTGAAATGGCAAGAAAGAAAGTATGATCAACAAATCAGTAATATGCTGCATTATATGCCATATACTGTTTTCCAGCAAAATAATGTAAATGAAGTTATAGCTATATAAATTTAAAATAGAATTCCAAACGAATAACTTAACAATGGCAATAACAATTACTTGTTATAAGCTGTTTTATTTATAATTTAAAAAAAAGAAAAAAGTTTTAGGCAGAGCAAGTAAAAATGACTCCTTGGGGAAAATGTTAGTTTTAAATTAATGGAACTTAATGGAACACTCTAGCATATTCCAAACCAGATGGCGATTTTAATTTCTTCAAGGCCACATTTTGGTTACCAGACCAGATCAGACTGGAGGGGCAGTTCCATTTGACACAAACATGTTTCTGATAAATAGATTGGCTACTCTAACTCTGCCTAATCTGGGGTCTTACCTTCTTCGTAAGCTGCTTTATCTTGAGGGGCAGTGACAAGAGATGACAGCAAGGAAAGAAAAGGATGAAAAAAGAAAACAATAACAGGCATGCATAAAAACAAAATAAAAAATGAAATGGTCAGTCAGGGAAATAGCTGAGAAGAGAAGGTGATTTAAGAGATATAATGGAATGGATAATTGAAAGTAACAGAAAGAGGAAGATTTAAGATGTCCCCCAAAAAGCATTTGTGCAGGCCCAGAAAAGGATTGGACATACCTCTCTTTTCAATTTCCTGTTCTTCTCCTCTGCCTCTTCAGCACGGACAGCCAGCTGTGTGAAAACATGCATCAGTCTGTTATCAATCTACACCTGCAGCTACAGTATTGTTCTAATAAATATGACATCTTCGGTTGGATTAATAATTTTATACTTTACTACTTAAAACATTATATTAAGCGGTGTCCCACATTTCGAATGCACACATAATTGTCTTCTTTATTATGAATAAAAAGTATGATTCCTTAAAATCATCACATGAACCTTTTCTCCAGCATAGAAGGAAGACGATGAATACCATTTTCTAAATTCTTACACAAATTTTAGCGTTCATCAACTCAAGCATTCAACCTTGTTAGCAAAGTTATTGTAAAAATAGATTTTTTTCTTTAACTGATAGGAAATTTAATAGCTCTTGATGTTTGACGTCTTTTAGGCTACAGTGTAATTGTACAAATAAGTATATAAACTGAGTAATAATAATTAACAACATGTACTTCCTAGATAATTAGGGTTAGTTATTACTAAAGTAAATACATGTGACGTGTAACAGGGACACTGTAATAAAGTGTTACCGAAAAATAAGTGTTTCTGGCACTATTTAGTACCCTATTTGTGGAAAGCACTGCCTACCTCCTCATTGACTTTCCTTTCCTTGCCCATTTCTTTCTCCAGCTGGGTCACCTCTCTCTCCTTGCGCTCCAGGTGACTCTCCAGTTGGTGGATCTCATCCCGGAGGAAACGTGTGTCCCCCCCTCCCACCACGCGCTGGGCCATCTGGACAGGAAGTGAGACGGATCCGAATAAAGCTCAAGACCCAAAACTCTCCATCTGTGACACTGCTGAGCTGTGCAGCTCAATGACATCTCTCTTCTTTTCACAACAGTAAACATATTAAAGGAAATGTGATGTGTGGAACAATTATAGTTATAACAGAAAGCAACACACAGGGAATTAAGCCTGTAATCCTCTTAAGTACTTGTACACAGACTGTTCACATAATAAGCACACTTGTATGCAATTATTAGTGAAATTCCTCCCTTACCTCCAGCTCACCTTCCAGTTTTAGAACTTTAGCTTTCAGCTCATTTTCTGCAATCATTTAATATGCAAGCATCAATATATTACTAAATAAATTGCACCAACATGCTATTACAGTAAATCATAAAATATGATTATGTTGTTTGAAACAATTACAGTGCTTGCAAAGCTTCACATTCATTCAAGCTATATTAAATAATTTGAATTTCAAAAGCTAATTGCCATTGATGTCATATTTGCATTGCATGAAGAATTCTGATTGGTCTATTAAACCAGTGCATGATTTATGAATGAAAATTTATTTTTTTATTTGTGTAAAGAAACCTAACGTCAAAAAATGCATTCATTTAATCTGTTGTTTCCTTGCCAGCACTTTGATTTTCAGTAGGAAATGCAAATCTAATAATGACTGCACATACCAATTCTTGCTTGGTCCACACCTGCGCTGTCTACAACTTCATAGGCACATTTAATTTCATCAAGTTTCATCTGGGGGTCAGAAAGACATCTAATATAACATCAACTGCAGATGGCAAGACTTCAATGACCAGATAATTGAATTGAAAGAAATTCAAAGGTTTCCAAATGAAAGAGCAGATGTGTGGCGGCTGTGCTATGGGAGTATAATAATGACAAATGTTTTTGAAACAAAAAAGCTTGTTGAATTGCACTACTTGAAAAAACATTGACACTGCTTGCATTTAATGCATTGTATTTTTAGGGCTTGCATTTTTATGGGCTGAAATTCAACATGGTTGTATATTTAAGCTGTGAATATTTCAATTCAAAACATTACACACATTCACACGTTTTCATTAATTATTAATACTTTCAATAATTTCATGGTTAAAACAATACATATTTTTTCAAGTAGTGCAATTCAACAAGCTTTTTTGTTTCAAAAACATCCGGTGCATTAGTCTTACCCTGAGAAGAGTTCGTGAAATTCTAAAGAGCTGAATCATTTTCTCTGAATCATCTGCTTTCAGGTCCCGTGGTCTGACCTACATGAGAAGGAAAAGCATGATTGTCAGATGAATTTGCAGGAAGAATGTTTTTGTCCTTAGCACATTCCAATAAGCAGATGTTAAGTCTGGAAGCAAAGCCCAGGATTGGCAATAAGCCTTGGTAAGCATAAGAGTCATTAAAAAAAAAAAACATTAAAAAAACATACTAATATTTATATATATAAATATATATAAAAAATAATAAAAATAAATAAATACAAACTTTTGAACGGCAGTATAATGTGGATATATGATTTAGGACACATTAAATGTTTGCTATAAAGTCCATATCCATTTATATATATACATATACACACACACACACACATATATATATATATATATATATATATATATATATATATATATATATAGATGTACACATACCATTAAAATCAATTGACAGATTTTCTCATCATCATCTCCCAGATCCTCTGGGTCTACTCCCATGAGCAGCGTCCAGTCTGCGGCTGCAGGCATCTTTCAGCTTCTGTGCAAATGTCCTACAGTGCTGGACTCAACAGTTGAACCTGGTCAATGTCAGTGTGATGTCAGATTTTCTACAGAGAAATGTCATGCTAATGTAAAATATTCTAATCTTATCCACCCACAAAGGCTTCTCACAAGACACAATGAATACACCCTCATATAAAGACGCAGAATAATAGTATGATACTAAATAAAGGGTCAAAAGACAAGTTAGATATTAGCAAGAAATACAGACCTCAGAAAACACAAGATTAGCACTGTGCAACTGGTCACATTTTCTTTTGTTTGTTAGCGACATTTTGTTTTGTTTGTTAGCGACATTATAAAAATGCGTTTGTTAATGTCACACATGCACATTTTGTATATATTCATAAAAAAGACACTTTAAATAACGCATTCAGACCTTATTGATAAAACATCCTAGCCATCTTGTGTTCTCCTTTCTCCACTGCTTCTAGGCAACCAAGAAAACAGTCGTAAAGCGGAACGTCGTAAACTCGTCTCCGTGGGTTCTTAACTTTACGCCATACGATTTGTGACGCTCATAAAATAATCTATTATGCTGTCCATTAATTTCTAGGGATATAATTTGGAAAATGTTTTTTAGTAGATATCTTTACATTGAGCTGATATTGCCTCAACATAAAGTCCTATAACTAGCGCTTTGTAATTCATAACTTTTATTCTGCCCAGAATTTTGACCCGGAAGCGGTTTTGTCCCTGTTAATGCAATGCTTTAGATCGAACTTGCTGCTTCAGCCAAAATAAACACACATTCTGTTTTCATTTAGTTTTTTACCAGACATGACAAGGTGAGTTGTCTAATCTATTTAAATCCTGACGATCACTGATGACAGATTGAGACTGATTGTTTAAATGATTGAAGTCATTGAATGCTAATGGGACAGCTTAAATCAGACATGATCTTTGATCAGACCAGTGTCTTGTAAATTTAAACCAATTTCCTTTAATCATCAGGACATTAATGTTATTTATTAGAGATGGATGTTGCTTTGATGTTTTCATAATGTAATGTATGCATTATCCGATCAATCTCAATGAAAACAAATGCTAACTGATAGCTAGATGGGCTGGTCATGATTTATGGGGGTGCGCCTTTCTCTGCTAACTTACGTTCAATCCGCAAGAATTATTATATTATTACGATCATTCTACTGATTTATTAGTGTGTTTAGGTTTGCAACATGTTTGAAAAAAGTTCGAAACTCGCAATGCAGCAGTTTGATTTAAACAGGGATTTAAAGGTCATGGGAAATTTAAAGGGATTTTAAAATGGTTTTCCAGGCATGGAAAGGTCATCAAAATAAATAAAAATGTAAACGGATTGTGAATTTTTGTTGTGATTATATATTTGTCTATCTCTGCTCTGCTCTAAAATAGTAGTACAATTATTTTAAAATAAATGTTTTAAGCTTTAGTAGTTTGTTTTGTGATTTTTTTTCCCCCAAAAAATTTATTATATTGAGTTTTTTTATGTTTTTAATTTAGCTTTATTTTTACTTCATTTGTAGTAATTGTAATACTTCTTAAACTTATTTAATTGAGTTGTCGAGTTTGTTTAAATTAAGTTTGATCCAGTTTTAAATTTCAGATTTATTTTAATGAACAAAATCAATTTTAATAGTTGTAGTTAACAACAATAACACTGTTTTGTAGAGCTTATGAACACTATTTGTCAGAATTATCATCATCAATATTATTATTATTAATAAATAAAATAATAAATCATAGATTAGTAACATAACCTTACAATATAAGATATCGACCAAACCACAAATGGCAGTGACAAAAAATTGGTCAAAATGTTGACACCTTCTTTGCGATTAAAAATAAATCAGACCGTAAATGGCGCTGTAGAGCACAGAAATAGAAATCGTCATTGTCAACAGTCATCAAAAACATTTTTAACTTCAACATGGCTACCTGAAGCCAATGAAGAATGTAGGTTGTGGCTTAGTTTACTAAATTTCTAGATCAAATAAGTAATGAAATTTGGTAAATGTATGTAGTACGTTACTCTAGGGAGGCTACATAAATCTGACGTCTCAGCCTATTGATGCCGCTATAAAATCATTAACATTAAAAATTGCTCTCATTATGAGATCCTTGGTGTGTTTGGCTTGACATATTGTATACCATATTTTTCACCAAGGTCCTATGTGAATATATGAAGCCAGTTTTAAAATGCCTGGCATCAGCAATCAGATCTTTGAAATGAATCAAACCAGTTCACACGAAGGTCTGAATGATTTATTTGCAACATTGCCTGAATTCAAATGATTTTGTAATCATGTCAGGAGGCCAAGTTGTTACTTGTCTGCCTTTGCAGTGCTCAATGAGGTCTCACGTCAGCGATGGCTGTAGTGTCGTGGAAGGAGATCTGTCTTCTGACTGGACTGGTGGTGGGCTGCTACTGGAATAGCCTGTTCTGTGGTTTTGTGTTCGATGATGTCTCTGCTATCTTGGATAACAAAGACCTTCGTCCCACCACACCGCTGAAGAACCTCTTCCTCAATGACTTCTGGGGCACGCCTATGTCAGAGGTAGTACATCTTTCTTTTGCATAGTGAAGAATTTCAGCTTGCTTTCTCAAGGCGATATGTTTTTGTTTTTGGAGGCTCGTCGTATCCAACCTTGTCTTTTTCTCCAGGAGAGGAGCCATAAGTCCTATCGGCCGCTTACTGTTCTCACCTTCCGCCTCAATTACCTGTTCAGCGAGTTGAGCTCCTCTTCATACCACCTCCTCAACGTGGTTCTCCATGCCGTGGTGTGTGTCCTCTTTCTCCACTTCTGCCGTCTGCTCCTGGACCGAAGCACCAGCCTCATAGCGGCCCTGCTGTTTGCCGTCCATCCCATTCACACAGAGGCTGTAAGTTACCGCTATTATGCTTTTTCAGATATTACCTTTCATGTAGTGTGTAATATAGCTGTTTGTGAATGTAAATGGTCGGCAAAGTTTCAAAGATCAAAGTGCGTTATAAATGAAGTTATTGTCTCCCAAAAGAAAGAAGCATTTCTGAACTGGCTGAAACGAGTCGTCAGTAATTCCAATCTTACTTCCTGTTTGAATCTATGTAGGTTTGTAACAAATGTGCAAATGCCAGTCTATGGTCTTCATTGGCTGCCCACGAATGACTACTTTGACTCGCTCTCAAATTCTGTAGCTGAGGCCTGGAAAAGACTGGTTTGTGTTGTTGGTATGTCGAGAAGATGATGTTTTATGCGCTTTGCATGCACTTCCAAAGGATGAGGACTCTGGTACGAATTGATGTGGTAAAGCCGACGCCATCATCACTGTTCGTACCACTGTGTATCAAGTGCTGAGGAAGATCTGGAGCTGAAATTCAGATATAGTAATAGCCATTTCCAACATGCGCTGTAAGTGGTGGATCAATCACAACTGACTGGGCCATCTGACCGAGCAGAGCAGAGCAGAGTAGACCAGCCACAACAGACTTGGCCATCTGACCAATCAGAACAGAGCAGAATAGACCAATCACAACATACTGGGCCTTTTGACCAATCAGAGCAGAGTAGGCTCTCAGAAAGGAGTTGAGAAAGGCCAGATCCTAGCCTGACGTCGTCCTACTCAGATTCTAGTCAGAATGTGAGTCTGATACCGGTCCATTGAGCTTTTATTATGGTGCGTGTTTCAACCGAACCAGGAAAGAAAATGCCTCTGCACTCAATTGGATAGACCTACAACCAATCAGAGCAATGGAGTAAGTTTTCATTCATGTTTCCGATCGACAAATGCCTTGATCGCGGTTCTCTTTTCCTTTTTAAAATTAATGCGCTGTCGATATCTTTTATAACAGACGCGATTGCGGAATTTACACATGATGTTTCATAAACAAAATTCGGCAGGAGCACGTTCACATAATCAATCCAATCAACTTGTCATCAAACACTATGTCTACACTATCAGCATGAGAGGAAGCATATTATTCACTCTGTCAACTCACCTAACATTCCTTGACAGTTTTCAGCATCCCTCCACTCACTCTCAGCTTGTTCTTCCACAGCCAGGAATACGGGGGGAGTACTTTGGGTTCGGGCCGAATACCGAGCCCGAGCCCTCTCCTCACAGCACGCCAAATATGCATTTATTCTATTCTATATATTCTGACTTATTTGTAAGCGTGAACTCGTGAAATCTCAATTCTCCAGCGGCAGTCATTTGAATTCAACCCAAGCGCTCGTTGATGACGTGGATGATTACGTTACCGTTGCTCATCTGTCCATCATCGCATAAAGCCCGCCCCTGACAATTTGATTGGTCCGAACAATTTTTGTTCGGGCATAATAGCTCCTCAACGGATCGAGTCCAGACCGAACTTCCTGACCTAAAATTTTTGTGGGCGGGGCTAAGTTCGGCTGGCATCCAGGCTAGCCAGATCCTTGATCGAGCTAAATTTCAGAAAGAAAAAGAGGTGATGCTGCTATTTTATGAGAAAATTAATGTGTTTTTTGACCTTGGATGCATTTAAACCTAAACCCTTAGCGTGCTATACCTGACTTATGTGCATTGACCTTTTAATAGTTTTTATAATATCAGTAGGCCTACTTATTATGCCGCAGGACACTGTATAAGGCATAGTCTATTTTAGTCCGTTGTTATTGTATAGAAAATACTGACCTTATTTGTAAGAACGGCATTTCTTTGTTTAATACTTGGCTGTGCTATTTGTACATTTATCTATCTCTGTCCTGTCTCTACTGTTGCAAACCGTAATTTCCCCATTGTGGGACAAATAAAGGGTTTTCTTATCTTATCTTATCTTAGACCTTCAAAGCAAAATTAGAAACCATTCAAATAAAAGAATAGGGTCAGTTAACAGATTTATCCACATGTTTTATGCATCTGACTTGTGAATGAATTCCAGTTAGTTTTTGCTACTTTTATGTAAAGTTTCTTTATTGATCCTGATGCTTGTGGTTGAACTTGTTATAATGTTGAAGTTTCCTCCTTGGTCATTTTGCCTTTGTTGCTTGGCACAAAGTTGAAGAACAAACACTTCAACGTGAATGAAGCGACTTTGCAGATGCCGCCTCATGATGGCAGTAATAGATAGAGCTTCATGTCCCAGTGTGCATTGCATGTAAACAGTTTTACATTCCCATGGAAACACTGTTTGAAATTGAGCTGGTTGGGGGATTAGTCCCCATGCGGGTGACATAAGAACTGAAGTGTTAATCTGATCTTAGTCTTTCTCTAAAACTGTTATACCATCTACCATTGTGCTTATCTTTAGACTGTCTATAGAAATAATATATAGTACATTGCTTTGCATAAAAAGTTCCACAAAAATACCACAAGGGGTCTTTCATGAACATTTCTGAGTGATGATTTGAGCAAACAAATCTTGTTTCAAAGTTATGAGTCTGAGATTTATTTTGATTAGCTATTCACAGAAATGCACAAACCCCAATGCCATTTTTGTTACTGAGGTATAAATAAGACTATTATCATAATCTAATTTAAATGTAGAAATAAAGTTTAAGAGGGAAATTTGATAACGCTTTGACGTTCAAGGTCACTAATTGAATAAGAAAATTTGTGACATTGAGCTTGTTAACTCGTCCAAAGTTCAGATTTTGATTCCATTGAAGCACCAGCCTGATGTCGCTTCGTATGCACAAAAATTGCTTTGAAATGTGCCTACACAATTTTTCCATGCACGTATTGGGATTCATAAACATAAACTTGCCTTAAATATATGTGCACCATCCACACACTCTAGACCGTGCTTACACACTCTTTTACTGGAGTGAGCGAAGTAATTAAGTTAACAGAATGATTTTAAACACTCTTACCATTTTGATATACACATTTAGATGAAATATTCCTCTCTCATTAATGGAGTTAAGCATTCAATTTACATAAAGCCATTATCCAGAATTTAAATGAAATCTTTATTAATTTAGAAGAAATATTTGTAGTTGATGTGCTGCTTTTGAACACTTTTCCTTTGGCATGTTATGTTTTAATGTCAGCGAGGAGTGCTAGGCACATTACAATTCTTGTAAAAGCACAGAACTCATTATCTGAGAAAATATTTCTTATGAGAACAGAAGAATTTGAAGGAAACTGTAAGATTTATTTTGTCAGTGAGTCAGACAGTTGTATTTACACCGCAAAAAAATTTGTAAGCCTATCTGTTTTCCATTAAAAATACTAAAAATATCCTAAAATATGTGTCAACCTTATAGGCAAAATGTAATAAATTTAATCTGTTTAAAACAATTAAAAATAGGCTACTATTTGGCCAGTGGAAAAGAATGAGAAAAACTCTTCTCTGAAAACTTTCTCTGAAAAGTATTTTATATGGCTTTTATGGATATTTTGATAGAGTATTTATTCTTAAACAAGACAAGGACAATTAATGATTTTTAATCTGATGGCACAAATGGCATTTATAGTCCATATGTTATATTTTCCTAATGTTTTGTAGCCTACCGTTAAACGTGGTATCATGAAGATGGGAATTTGCATATGGAAATTATTCTGTCGTACTGCTGTACATATGGTTTTATAAATCTGAAAACTTTTGTGCGTACGAAAAATCTAGTTTTTGTGTGTACTCAAACTTTTAGGATGAAATCTACTGGAAGTTTTACACATGAGGTCTATTTGAGTAGAAGTTGTAGACATCATGCTTTACACAGACTTGTGGAGGTCATGGAGTTCGAGTACTGCTGTCATTAAAACAAAAGGAGAACAAAATAATACTAAGACAATCTGAAATTCAGGTTATTTTTTTCATTCAAATTATGCGTACACTGTAGCTGCACGAACAGAGATCACGATTCTGAACAAACAACTAAACAAAACAACTTAATCTATTCGAGATTCTGACAAAATGTTAATTGCTGCAGTCTTTTTAAAATGTTTATTTAATCTGAATTATTTTAAAAACTGGGGTCCCATTCAGTCAGTTCACTTGGTACTACAGATGACTATGGGATATCTCGCTCTTGCGCCATTTGTTGAAGACACCTTTATTCATCCCTGAAAGGCCAATGACGCATGAAGATGTGGGCTGTGTTACCTACCTGCCCACATCATATATATGCAGTCGCTTGTGTCATTCCCTTTGTTCTACAGCTCTTCACTAGAACACCATCACGTCACATTCACAAGAAAACCCACGTTTGTGACTCTTGTTGAAGAAAAAAGCATAAAAGATACGTTTTTAACTCGAGTTTAGCACAGCTAACAAATGGCTAATAAACTTTTTCATGTGAAATATCTGAACATAAGTTCTCGCCCCTGTCCTATGGCATGTGGGTGTTTATGGTATACTCACGAGCACTGTCCAGTGTGTTTGGAATTGTCCACGCTTGGCTGGATCTCTCCAACACCGTTGCATGTGTGTGCTGCCGGCAGCTTTATCATTTCACACTTGTAACGCTTCCTCAGTGGGTCAGTGGCCAGACACGGTACACACTTGTCTTCGGGTACTGATCCAGATGTGGTGATCGTCATTTTTTGGTGGTCGTTCCTTTGTGTGGAGACCGAGGAGTGTCATGTAGTGTTCACAGCAAGGTTCTCCTAGCTGCCCTCTGAGTCATTTATCTGTATCGAAGAATGGCAACAAAGTTTGTTGGCCTATGATACAAAGACGGATATCAGATACAGATTTGACTCCTGTAGAAACAGTGGTGAGAACTCGCCTGTCGATCTACCCAGATTGTGTAGAAATGACTCTGCAAGTCAATAAAAGAAAATTTGTGATCTGCAAGATCTGCAGGATTATGGACAGGAGTGCTCCGCTGGGGTTGAATGCCCTGTCACATGTATAGTTCTGGACTCCTCTGTATGCATTCCTGGGTCTGTCACTGATTTGGTGGCTTCTTGCTGGCCAGCGAAGTCATGGTAAGCGAGCATCATGACGTTGCTGTAAAGGACACCGTGGTGTCTTTCTCTATGGAGGGGACCTACTGTCCCAGGCAGGAGGCAGATTCTGCACCCTCGGCAGGAACTGTGGTCTTTAGGGGCCTACCTGTTGAGAGAGGAAGAATCTGATTGTAGCTGCAATACAGAGTGCTTGGATTCTGAAGTGTGTTGCGCATATTTGAAGCTTGGTACAAGGGAAGATCTTTATCGCCGTATCAGTGCCCGATTGAGGGTATACTGATTTTTTATCCTAAGGAAGGTCACTCCTGTTCCACGTTGGAAGTTTTGGATGGCCGATTCGACTTGTCATGAGAGGATTAAGGGTTCTGCGGTAAAGTGTACACCTGCTTGCCTTTCGGTTCCTTAAAGGTCCGTGTATACTTCTTTTTCCGCGATCCGCTCTGTCTCTAGCACAGTCGGGAGAGCGCAAGCCTTTCAAAGTATACTCCTTTGGCCGTGTGCATGGAAAGACGCGCTTGGCGCATGCAGACTATCTAGCAGATTTGGTTTTCAAGTCACTCGCATTTGCGCTGTTCTCCGCGCAATCACACAAATTGGGCTGCACACGGACTGTGTGCGCAGACACCTGCGGACACTCATGATGATGATGATAATTACGTCACACGGACAGTGTGTGGACCGCCGTGGAACTTCCGCATTTCGCTCTGTATCACGCACAGTTGAGCGTGCGAGCCTTTCCAGGTATACTCCCTTGGCCGTTAGTGCAGAAAGACACATTTGGCGAGTGCACACTTGCTAGTGGACTTTGTTTCCAAGCGATCAAGTCACTCGCACATGCGCTGTTGTACGCGCACCGTATGCATCGGCACAAAAATTGGGCTGCATGCGGACAGTGTGTGCAGACGTCCATGAACCTTCCTGCTGACCAAAATTATGTCATGCAGACAGCGCACAGAACACGGACGACCGAAGTATACTTTTAACAAAATTAATGGTGCCTTCATGGTAGGTCTGGAGGCTATATGTGAATCTCCGTTTGAGCCTTTAGAATCCTTGAGTCTAAGGATGCTACCCTGTCTTTGGTACTGGCATCAGCGAAGCGTGTTGGTATTTTCGTGCCGTGTCCATTTTGCATCCAATTTGCATTTGGTGGTGTTGAGTCTGGATGAGGCGGGTACTCCTAAAGTCATGTCGGGAGTGTGCTCCCATTCGAGCTGCCTGCCCCGTAAAATCTCTGACTCAGAGGAAGACAGGAGACTTGCTCTGTGCCCTGTGCGAGTTGTACGCAGGTACATTGAGCAGATGCTGGCTGTGCGCTCATCTGACCAGCTTTTTGTCATCTTTTCCAACTCGGCCAGTGGGAACCCGCTTTCTAAGCGACGTCTTTCGCATTGGATTGTAGAAAGCATGGATATGTCTATAGCATAGACATAGGTGCGTGCACACTCTAGGAGGGGCAGGGAAACGTCACGGGCATGGTTTAAGTCTTTTGAGCGGCTACCAGTTGGGCATTACTGCACATGTTTGTCTGGTTTACCGAGGCCGTCGCTCCCTTGAAAAAGGAGAAGGGGTATGAAGCGATGCTGTTCCCTTTACATTTAGTTCAGCGACTTTGCGGGGTGTGAATATGTGTCCCATAGTCATGTGCTGTACCGAGTGAACCGACTGAATGGGAACAATGAGTTAAGCTTATAACTACTGTTCCCAGAAGGAGGGAAACGGGGTACAACTCCTCTGACCCCCTGTGCAGTCAGAGGCTCGGTGAAGAGCTGGACTGAACAAAAGCAATGACGCATGTGACTACATTTATATGACGAGGGAAGGTAACCCCGCCCACGTCGCCATGCGTCATTGCCCTTTCAGGTGTGAATAAGGGTGTCTTCAGCAGATGGCGCAAGAGCATGATATCCCATAGTTGTTGAATGTGTTGTACCTCGTTTCACTCCTTCTGGAAACAGTAGTTATATGCGTTTGAATCAATGATTCAATGAATACTTTCATTACTCAGTTAGTTTTCATTTAGGAATGAGATTGCGTTGGTGTTTAAATCAAGATCGCGATCTTTTAACAATTAATCATGCAGCTCTAGTTTACACTATTATTTGTAATAAAAAATTGCACTTAAGTTAAGAGCTTTGCACTGTTGGTCTCAGTTTTTTTTTTAACCCCACTGATTGTATATAACATTATATAACAATTAATTATAACATGATTATCTTATATGACTGCTTGCATTATTTTTAGCAAAGGTTCTCACAGGATGAATGAAAGGGAAAAATTATTACTGCTTTACAGCTTTGATTGATTGCTTCAAACTGGTTCCTCTTGCACCTGTCACATGACTCTTCATGGCATGAACATCCCCGTCCAATCTCATACTTTGCTTAATAAGAAGCACTACTGTAAAAACATGCACATATGACATAAGTCATAAGACATTTCATTTTTAAGTCTTGAGTTTGGCACATTTTGGTCGAATGAAACTCCCTGTGATGAGTTTTGAGAGATGTGCACATGGAGCTGTTGAAATGCTTAATTGGGTTCCTTCGGTATGTGCAGGTAACAGGTGTCGTTGGCAGGGCTGAGTTGCTGTCCTCCATTTTCCTGCTGGCTGCTTTCCTGGCATACACCAGATCAAAAGGAGCCGATCACTCCATCGGTAAGCGTAGCCATCACATAACCTCATAATCCATGCATACATTCACGCTGCAACAAGTCCATTCCTAGAACATGACGCGCAAGCTGTGACTCGCCTCCCATTCAAAAGCTCACTGAGTTCCCCACCCAGAAGTCTTGAGTACACAGCTCCAGTTTCACAGATCGATCAAATTGGCATGTTGTTTCTGACTTGATGTACTACACAACAATTATTATATTATACTGTCAACCTCCCACTGTGATTCTTGATATTTTTTTAACAAGAATGTTAATCCCATTACAATATTTTTGTTTTTATCTTGTCCAAGGTGTGATGACAAGCGATTATTTTCTTATTTTATTTCATTTTCATTTCTTTTGTTCATCTTAAATAAGTCGTCGCCTTTATTTAAAAAACATTGCATGATTGAATAGTGCATCCAAGTGTTGTATTGTATGCTAAGCCAATGTTCTTTACATATTATAGGTCATAATATGACCTATAATCCGCATCATTAATGTCTTAGTTGGCACAGTGCTAGGCCACCACTGTTTCTGCTTCTGGACTATATATTTATTTTTATATTAACATTTATATTAAGATTGTTTTATAAATATGTATTTATGACTGTCAATCAATATTAATAATCAAATTAATTATATGATATGCCAATCATTAAATTGAATGAATTGCAAATAATTGCATATATATCAATATTAAGCTACCATATTGTTACAGACAAAAACATTGAATAGATAAAAGTAATTTAGAAATGAATATATTGGTCACTTTAAGTCTTATTTCTAATTTTTGTTCATGTCTTTGACTGTTGCATCACATCTTACAGCATGAGTGCCGCATTTTTAAGACACCACTACATTTAAAAACAATCTCTAGATCCCCATGGTCCGTTCTGTTGCACTCCATTCATCCGTTTTCGAACACAAGAACACAGTCATGTGAACGGCTTTTGATGTTGGGAGTGGTTTGGCAAGTCACATTGTGTTAATTAATCATGCTAAATTAACACGTTAAATTGACATCTCTGTTTATGTTAAGTGTTTTTCTCTGATTCTCTTGAAAAGACTTGTGGGACGATATTCCCCAATTTCCCAATGAAGAACAACACCAGGCTCTTTTCCTTTGCTGATCTTTCTTCCACTTTCATAAGATGCATAAAGTTACTCAAAAGCCATTGAGTACTTTTGAGCCATGAAGTACACGCAAATGAGATGAAGACTTAAGTCATATCACTTTCCTGGATCATCTCTGTGTCTTCAACTTTCTCTTTCAGTGTGGACTCCCATCATTTCAACCGTATTCCTGGTTGCCGTTGCCACGCTATGCAAGGAGCAGGGAATTACTGTTATTGGGATATGCTGTATTTATGAGGTCTTTGTTTCCCAAGGGGTAAGAATGACATTTATTCATCATCTCGTAAATAAAGGACGTGTGACATGCATGGTTAAAGCCAATATGATCTGCTATGGGGTCTTGGGATCAAAAGCTTATTTGTTAGAAAGTTTAAAAAAAGACAACTATTTTGCTTTTAAGGGAAGTCATAAAACATCCTTCTCTTTTTGATATTATATTAAAAGCCCTATTTTGTTGGCAGAAAGACAGAGGGAGAGTTAAACCGCTACCCAGATGGAAAGACTTAACGCGTCCTCATGGGACACAGCCTCACACGATGACTACAGAAATATTTGTACACTTTTGTCTGTTGGTGTCACTATCTTGACAGTTTAATACCAAAAAAACCTTGAAACAAATCTATCGATCTGCTAAATGCATATTGTTGCGGTGGAAGAAATTCAAAAATTAAATGTAAAGCAAATAAAACAGTTTGCTGTATCAGTGGGAGCAATTTCCTGTGCGGTTTTATAATATTGTAAAAAATATTGGGTCCAAGGCTCTGAATCCATCTCTCGCATCAACTTCATTGGCGTTTTGACAGTCACTAGTTAATTTGGTGTGAATATAAAATACGTTTAAAAACCCAGAGGGCATTTCTGCGTTGAGTTTTTCGAAGAAGAGTGTGAAAATCAACACTGACGCATCAGCCAAGTGATAACCAACAGCTTATACAGGTTTCTTATCTGATACAACATTCAGTACCTTCTGCCCGGAAAAAACTATTCATAATATAACTATTTTGTAAGTGACAGTTGAGTAAATAACTTCAGGGCAACATCTCTCATTTCTAATAGCAGTGAAACAAAACAGCAAAGTCTCATAGTTTTGTTAACCACAAGTCTTACCAGATGTGAAAACACCCTGTTGCCTATTCCGTTTAAAACAAGCTACAGGATTTCAAAAATCAATTTTTTTTGACGCACTGACGCGAGTTAGATGCTGTACACATTGCATGTCACAGACATTAAGGATGCAGTGTCCCTTCAAAGAGTCTTTTCAAATCATTTTAATTTTAATTGTATATCTATTGTTACCAGCTAGCAGCCGATTAGCATCTGTGTTTGAATATCAAGTGAAAGCCACTCAGCCACATTACATTCATTCTGTCCATTAGCGTTCGGATGTTCCCCCGGGGTCTTTGCTCTTTTGACAGCCTTCCATTCGCTTTGCATTATGCAATTACATTTTATACATAATGGACTGTGGTATAGCCGTCTTATGTGAGCTAGCAACTGAATGAATGTAAGCAGCTGTTGTTTCTGACAAGAACTTGAGGTCTGTGGCTCTTTGCCTTGGACAAATCTTTGCTCCATTCACCCCGTACGCAGCCCTCAGTTATGCCTCTAATTCAACCCATATGCATGAGTAGCCCATTGACTTTGATGTTTCGCTGAAATACATGTAGCTTAAGTAATTACTCTAATCGGCCTAAGTCGTTAGAGGTGCAGCGTTTAAAACGTTAATGTATTAAATGTAATGTTGAGCTTATGTATCCAGAGGAGAGCCAATGTGGCGTGTGAAAGCTTCGTTGCAGCGGCCTCTAACGTAGCATTTATCCCTGTGAACTGTGGGACTGTGGTCTAGTGTTTAACCTTCTAGCAGACAGATTAAGCTGTTGTGGTCAAATGGGAGGTGTGGGTTTGACTACAGCATGTATTGCATCTCTTCTTGTCATCGTTTACTGTCTTCTCTACAATTTTGTCAACAAAAATGGAAAAAGCCCTAAGCAATATATAAGAATTACAGAAAGTTATATAATTATTACTAGTTGAATTTGAATTTATTTTTGAATTCATTGAATTTATTACAAACTATATTTTATGTATTTAATTTATTCTTATTTAATTATTACTAAATAATACTTTAAAATTTTCACTTAATACTTTATACAATTTTATATACATGACTATTCAAAAGTTTTGGTCAAGTAAGATTTTTTTTTTTAAACAGAAATTAATACTTTTACAAAAAAATTATAAAAATTGACAGGACACATTTATAATGTAACTAAAGATTTCTATTTCAAATAAATTATGTTCTTTTAAACTTTCTATTCATCAAAGAATCCTAAAAAAAAAAAATTAAAATAAAATTAAATATTAAGTAGCAAAACTGTTTCATAAGAAATGTTTCATGTTGACCAATTTACTGTATTAATTTACAAATAAATGCCTTGAGTATGAGACTTCTTTCAAAAACATAAAAAAAATCTTACCGACCCCAAACTTTTGAATGGTTGTGTATAAATGTAAATTAAATTGTAAAAATGTAAAATGTATTTGATGGTTAAAATAAATAAAGTGCACATATATTAACTAAATATGTATTTCTATATAATATCCTTGATATTATATCCTTTCTATATTAACATCCTTGATGAGTCATTACAAGTGTACAGCTAATGTGAGTGATTCCTAAAGAGTGATCACGGGTGAATCTGACTGCAGTAGATGTGAAAGATATTAATAAAAATGATGTTATTTCAGCCAGCGCACATACCTGTATTTTCTTACTGTTTTCGGTCGAAGTCCATAGTAATCGATTGTCGACTTCTCGGGCGTGATCATAAGTAACTAAACCTATGCGTGTGAACTCGACAATCGATTACTATGGACTTCGACTGAAAACAGGAAGAAAATACAGGCACATGTGCGCTGGCTGAAATAACATCATTTAACATTCTCCTTTAATCATATCAGTCATTTTCTCCTTGTTTTTGTTTTGTTTTTGTTTAATACAGTTTACTCTGCCCATGCTGATTGACACCCTACTTCAGGTGGTGAGAGGAAAAGATGGTTTTCCCTATGCTGTCCTCCAGACCCTTCTGAAGCTCATTGTCCTGATCATCAGCACACTTTTGCTGGTCATCGTCAGGGTGCAGGTCATTCAGTCCCAGTTGCCAGTGTTCACCAGGTGAGACCAGTGAAACCTCAGTTATGTACAATTACTTTACATTGAAAGTGAAACTGAATTTTCAGCATAATTTCTCCAGTCTTCAGTGTCAAATGATCCTTCAGAAATCATTCTAATATGCTGATTGGCTGTTCAAGAGACATTTATTGTTATTATCAATGTTGAAAACAGTTGAGCTTCTTAATATGAATAGAAAGTTCAAAAGAAAATTATAATAAATATAGCTGCAAGCAGCAATTATTGGGGACAAGCACAAACAAGATAAGTCATACCAACATGGCTGGGAGCATCAGACCAACTGCAACAACGAGCATTTAAATACATTTTAAGATGATTTTAGGCACTAAATGCTGTCACTGGTAATGATTTAATGATTCATCACTTTCGACCAATAGGTGGTGCTGTGACCAAATTGATGTGGTGGGGTCAGAGTGGGGTGACAATGACACATGCTAAGTTTGGTGTCAATTAGCCAAAGCATTAAGGCTCAGAGTCATTTTGGCATCATGCCTCAACTTTGTTGCTGCGAGATACAAAAACGGTTTTGTCTATCAAAATAAAATCTATAACTTTTTGTTGGCACAGTCTGAAGATGATCTGACGGTCTAGGAGGAGTTAAAAAGAGAAGTTTTTTAAAGAAAATCAAAATGGTGGACAGGAAGTTTGGCTGACTATGGCAAAATTGGTATCAATGTTCTCTGCATGACCCAAGGATTCTAGTAAGACTAGGGGTGTAACGATTTGTTTTAACAACGATTCGATTCGTATCGCGATTCGTGGTTGTCGATACGATTCAAGGACGATATTGGTTCATTTAGAACGATACGATCCGAAACGATTCAGTGTCTTGAAATCGATTCAGTGACTTTTTAGCCAAAAATTCTTGCAAGGGAATCAGGTATCAATTAATTATGGATATAAACAAACAAGTAAACAACAATTAATGTCAAATGCATTCACATTTTATTTGAATAAAGTAGGACTGCACGATTATGACAAAAATGATAACTGTCGATTATTCCCTTGAATTTGTAATTGTGATTATTAATTATGATTATCACAACATTGAATGATGTTTTGAATAGTTTGGCCATGGGACCCACATTTCCCCATGGTCATCAAGCCGCGACCCACCTTTTTAGGAATTATATAGGCCTATTATAATACATTTGTTTACACAAAAATTGTTGACACACAAGTTCTGTCCCCCTTTACTTAACATACAAAAAAAATTGGAAGAATATGTCAAATACTGATAAACAGTAGGCACTGCGAGGTTAAGCTATTAAATAGCAGTCCCAAACTAGTTTTTGTTAATACGATCTTGGTCTGAGCCACCACAGTCATATAAAAATATACAAAATAACCAGTAAGTGGCATTTTGTTATGGAAAAAAACAACAATTAGGCTACCATGGTGATACACAATACTTAGAAGAACTGGTAAAGAAACGTACTCGTTACTAACGTAACCTCGGTTCTCTCTAGAGAGGGAACGAGTACTGCGTAATAGCTTACGCTAGGGGAAAAAACTCTTTTCCACGAGATATTGAAGCCAAAAATTATCCTTAATTATGTAATACTGTAAAACGCGTTGCGACAGCATGCAGACATGGGCGAGACGGCTCGCGCGCCCATTGGCTGCTCTGCGGCAACTGCACCAGCCTATCGAGGGAGAGCCCTCATGATGTCAGATCCAATGAGGGCGCTTCGCGGCCTCCGCGTCATGTCCCGCCGAAACAGGCGGGGCTGTGGGCTATAAATATGGCCTCAGGAGGCTGGTCTAGCTGTTTTTCATCGCCGAAGCGAACCAGAGCGTGATGCATGCACGGCAAAATACGCAGTACTCGTTCCCTCTCTAGAGAGAACCGAGGTTACGTTAGTAACCAAGTACGTTCTCTTACGAGAGGTTCTCTTGTACTGCGTAATAGCTTACGCTAGGGGAACACAGTGTAAAACGCTGTGCATGCTGAGATCCCACACTAAAGTCCCAAGGGCAGGTGCCCGGGGCTCATACAGTGCATAATCATCAGAGACTCACAGAGAGTCCGGGAAGAGAGGCTAGAATAGCATCATTCCCATAGAAAATAGTGCTCTATTAAGAGCAGATTATATCAAGTGTTCCACACAGTCAGGGCGAACTCAGCCTGGACTGATAAGTATTAGGGGACTTACACACTGCCCACAGAAGTATATAGTCGGTCAGCGAGCGACGCTCTAGCAGTTTCAGCATTCTGAGCCAATAGCAACGGTCAGACAATACTGATTTATTAGACCGAGAGCAGCTTGGTCTGCAAAGCGGGAACCTCTAGGTTGTAGAACCTTATAAATGTAGACAGGGAGGCCCAGCCTGCTGCCATACAGATATCTTGTAAGGCAATCCCACTAGACCAAGCCCATGACGAGGCCATGCCACTTGTGGAGTGTGCTTTGACACCTAACGGGCACTGCAGGCCCTTAGATGTATAAGCCAGCGCTATAGCATCGACTATCCACCTGGATAGACTCTGTTTTGACGCAGCTAGTCCCTTAGAACATCCGCTGAACAAAACAAAGAGCTGCTCCGTCTGTCAAAAGACAGTCGAGCGAGACACAAGCTCTTAATGCCCTGACCGGGCAAAGGAAGCCCGCGTCCCCTTCCTCTTCAGAGACCGGCAGGGCCGACAGGGAAAAATCCTGTGCCCTAAACGGTGTGTTGAGGGATTTAGGAACGTACCCGTGCCTTGGTTTGACTATGAGTTTCGAGTCATTAGGCCCAAACTCCATACACGTCGCGCTCACTGAGAGCGCTTGCAGGTTCCCTATGCGCTTTACTGAAGCGAGAGTCAGAAGAAACACCGTCTTGAAAGACAAGTGTTTGAGATCTATTGACTGAATTGGCTCGAATGGGGCACCTTTCACGCCTTCAAAAACCGTAGAAAGGTCCCAAATGAGAACTGAGGGAGGTCTGGGAGGGTTCAGCCTCATAGCTCCTCTAAGGAAGCGAATGACCAGATCGTTCCTTCCGAATGACTGGCCAAGCGTCGGTTTAGCGAACGCTGCTATGGCTGCCACGTAAACTTTGAGCGTGGATGGGGTTCTGCCCTTATCCAGTAGCTCTTGCAGGAAGGAAAGAACCTCTGTCACCCCACAGTCTGAGGGTGATATGTCATGATCTGTGCGCCAGCTAGAGAACACAGACCATTGTGATCACAGCAGTTGGACTGTCTGCGGGTGTAAAGACCATTCCCCTGCCGGAATATTGTTCCTGAACAGTCTGTCTGGTCCTATATTCAGGTGACCCGGCACGTGCGCTGCTCTCAGCGAGCGCAGATTGTGCTGAGCCCAGACCAGGAGGTGTTCCGTCAGCCTGTAAAGGGTTCGGGACCTGATACCTCCCTTGGCGATTTATATATAGGCCACCACTGACATGTTGTTCGAACTGCAGGCGTGCGTGTATTATAACAGGCTCGTTTGCTGCAATATTGATATTTCCAGTCGCCTGAGCTTAAGAGGGGACTGAGAAATGTGTGAGAAATGGAGCTTAGTCCGGCCTCGGCGGGACTAAAAACACTCTTTTCTCCTTTCGCCGGAGTGACGCGTGAATGGGGCGCAACTAGGGCGGGGTAGCTTTTCTTGTAACGTAAAGAAAAATCTAACCCCGTGACCGTCCGCTTCCGGCCTCCCTTGTGAACGGCGCAGTTTGCGCGGCTAGAACAGAGGGAGAGAGAAAGCTAGCCCAGTGACCATCCGCTCCTGACATCCCCTGTGAACGGCGCAGTTTGCGCGGCTCGAACAGAGGGAGAGCAGATATCATCCCCACAGACGCGGCTTCTTGGTCGATATCCACGATGGAAGCGGCGGCCACGGCGGCCGCTGTCCATCAGGAAGAGACTCAGCGAAGCAGGCAAAGCAGGCGGGCGCACCGGCGAGCTTTGCGGGCTGGGGGAGGTTTCAGGACCTGTTGAGCACGACGCTTTTTACGGCGCGGTACCGCGGCAGGCGGAGGTGCAGTCTCGGAGAAGGATGCCAGGCGAGTCCTCAAGAGTCACCGTAGGCATTAGCTCGCTGAGGGCAGTCGCCGTCAGCGAGCGCGAGAGCTGCGTGATCCTCACCAGGAAAAGGGGAGTCTTGAAAAAGACGTCCGGCTCTTTCAGTGCAATGAGAGTGTGTGTCGCGGTGGTGAACACACACACACACACACACACACACACAAAAACACAGTAGCAGAGAAAAGGATATAACTCCGGAAAGCGTTAGCAGGAACGGCGACTGAAGGCGGCGAGTTGTCGACCAGCGGCTTCAGGTGCAAAGGCTCGTCCCGCAGAAGGCTTATCAGACGGCGCGGCTTCTTCCTCTCGGGATCCAGCGATGCGTGAGCTTCGCTTGAAGAGATGAAAAATCAGCTAGACCAGCCTCCTGAGGCCATATTTATAGCCCAAAGCCCCGCCCGTTTCGGCGGGACATGACGCGGAGGGCGCAAAGCGCCCTCATTGGATGTGATGTCATGAGGGCTCTCCCTCGATAGGCTGGTGCAGTTGCCGCAGAGCAGCCAATGGGCGCGCGAGCCGTCTCGCCCATGTCTGCATGCTGCCGCAACGCGTTTTACAGTATTACAAAATTAAGGATCATTTTTGGCTTCAATATCTCGTGGAAAAGAGTTTTTCCCCTAGCGTAAGCTATTACGCAGTACGAGAGAACCTCTCGTAAGAGAACATGGAAACTGCTCCTGATAAATAGCAACACACATGACGTACCAATAACGTAATTTATTGGTATTTTACTTTTATTTCTTAACTTACTAATTTATGACGTTGCATTCTAGTATTTCTTTTGCGCTTTAGTGAAGTGATACAGCGCGGGCCGGCGCATTTGCGCGTGCAATTGAAGAGTGCGCGCTACTGCAGAATAGCGGCTGAGAGGGCAGAAAATTCTGTTTTTCTGAGGTGAGAGACTTTGGCTGCTTGACTGTTGTCGCGCTGCTGCTGGCGCGTCACGCATGGCAATCACGTCACAGATAGGCAGACTGAATCGAGTAACGTTTAACGCCTTTATCATTAAAAGTGCTAAGAAAAAACATCCATATGTCTGACGTGCTTAAATCCAATGCGTTATTTCCTAGTATCGATACAATCGATTCATTACCTTTTAAAACGTTAGATCGATATATGTCGTCCGGAAGGCCAACTTGCCGAGCACAGATCGATGTAGGTGGATCGTAGGAATATAATTCGATACATCGATCTAGTTGATGAATCGTTACACCCCTAATTAAGACCTTCCTTAAGAAGGAATCTTCAGTGTTTGGCCTCTATTAAACATGCAGTGCATATATTTATTTGATTAAATCACAGCCTTTGATTTGATAATCGCACTAAGCCATTTTGCGATTTTGTTTTTATTTCAATTAATCATGCAGCCCTACAATGCTCAGCAGTATGGAATCCAGCGTGGACAAATGGTTTGTCACTGGAAACTTGTCACATCAAGCATGGAGTAATGCACAATCCCGAGTGGCTTATTGCCTTAATAAAAATATTTATTACTGAACATTTGGTTTTAAAAAGGAAATGGTTATGGTTTCATTGGCCAAGAAAAAATAGCATCAGCATCAAATAGCAAGGGAACGATGTGACTAATGAATGTAAACATGGTATCATATTATGGGAAAATCATTCTTAATAGTATATATTAAGCTTTTGAAATGATGAGGGAAGTCATGATGCCTTTATAACCATCAACAGCCTGGCCCTGAACTGAACATGATCTATATATCATCTGATCTGGAACCACCCCTATAAGAGTCCTTAGATAGTGATCACTCTGCCCACCCTTAAAAAAAAGAAGCATTTCGCTGAATCCAAGAGCTCTGTGTAAAATGCCTACTCCTGTCCTTTAATCATCATCCCTGGGGAAGTTGATTGGGATCTGAGTTTAAAATCCTTTTGGATTTGTCACGGAAGCGATCGCTAATCTCAAGACATAATCCATCGACTGTCTCTGACCGTCTGAATTAGTGTTATCGCACAGCTCTCTAGAGACATAATACACTGGATTAACATACTTTCGAAGTTTATTTTGTCCCTGTGTTGTATTTGGAAATATTGTGATTATATTGGAATGCCCCTGCCAAAACAAAAGCATTCTTCTTCCAAGAGATTGGATTTATGACAGGGTTGTGCAAAGGATTTTATTTGGTTTTTAATACTTGAAGTTGGCTCTCCCACCCTTCAAACCTCTCTCCCAAAACACACCCTTCTATGAAAGCCAAGTGATAAACTTCGGTTTGTGTCCATTTCAAACAGAGGAAACAGTTTGCCTTTGGAAAATATTAGCTTCGAGCTTAAAAGGAGGAACATTAACGTAGCAAGTGTTTTTTAGTGAATACTGAAAGCCCATGTCAATGTTCTGCACCTCTTATTTTTTTTTAAGTGTTTTTTTTTTTGCTGTAGCTTGACTGGTAGCGCATGACACTATCAATGGCAAGGTCATGGGTTCAAATCCCATGGAAATTGTATACTGATATGTATATGTTAAATGTGCTGCCAAATAAATAAATGTACAATTTGATTTTAATTCAATCAGGATGCTTTCATGTCCTGTTATAGAGTGTTCATTAGTTCATAGTCATTATTAACCAGAGAGTGTTGTTGTTTAATGCGGTAAAGGCCACCATCTTTGAATGCTTGTGATTCAAAGAACATCAACACTTTATTTAATCTGTTTTGTGAGTATTGCGCCAGAGTTAATGGCCTGTTGCCGCAGATCAGTGTTGCCAGCTTGGCAGCATCGTTGTTCTGGTAACTTTTTTTTTTTAGCCGCCTGATGCTTATCATTCAGTCTGGCTGTTTTTCAGTGTGGCTTGAACCCTTTTAAATCTCTCTGTGGGTTTACATGCATATGGAACAATGCATTGTAGAATAATCACCATGGGCTGAATTCAACAAAAAAAATCTCTAAATGAATGCACTCAAGAAAAAAGGTTTTATTTGCTTGGAAATGTTTATCTTGCAGTATCATGATCTGATCACATATTCTAAGGGAAGTATGTTGCAGAATTTAATAATGGGATTTCTTTCAATTCCAAAATTGCAATTTCTATTTTCAAGACTTTCAAAACTTTTTTAACCCTTAAAACAAGTCTGTTTAGCTATCGTGTTTTTTAAAATTTTGAATTCCTGTTTGCAACCTCAATTCGAATTCAGAAATTGAACTGGACTGTAAAAAGCATTTTCATTTCAATATTTTATTAATTTGAATTCTTTTTTAACCTGTTTGAGTGAATGATTCAATGACTCACTCATAAAGACTTCACTTGCTTCATTACTGGATGAATCAGCATTTTGAAATGAATCTCTTGAATAAGTGATTCAATGACAAATACATTTGGGCAGCGTCTGAAAACTGAAGGCACCATTTGTGCACGAAGGTACCTCACGAAACTGATTTCGGACAGACTTCTATGGCAGCGTATTGGTTTATTGATATACAGCCAAATAGAGCGAGCTTTGGTTATAACTAAGAAAATATTTAATACCACTACAATAGTAATTTCTCGCTAGAAATTACATCAGAAGTGGAAAACATTGGTCAAAAGCATACATTTACACACAAACTGACCACGAACAACAACTTTCAGACGCCATCTTAATTTTTTAGCTCAACTGCCACAGAATGGAAAGCACAGGATTGTGGGATATCTAAGGCAGCAAAGGATCTATGCTACCTTCAAAAATCGATCAGATGAAGGTATCAGGAAGTCGGAGACAGGAAGTGAAGCTAACATTGGATTCGGACGTGCCTTGATGCCTTCCTACCTTGGAATGCGTCCTCCGAAGTCAGCATTTTTAAGCTTTTGGACGCAGCCTAGGTGCATTTCGTTTTTATGTGGCGCTGCGCAGATGATTGGTGTATGAAGCCTCGTATGTTTTCAAATCTCTCTCGCGATACTTCGATGTCACACACCGTCTGGTCTGCGCAGCGCAACTTCAAGTCGAACACTCCTATTCGGGCTGCACGATATTGAAGAAAATTGCAATATGCGATAACTCATTAAATAATGCGATATTTGATACGATAATGATTAAAGTGTATAAAATGAACTTAAATTATATTTAAAATTATATAACCTACATATATGTGTTTCACATTCTTTTTGTGACAAGAAAACATCCCTTCAACTTCTGAAAGTTTTACTGTAGCATAAGAAGTAAGTGTTATTTTAACATCATTGTAAGCCATGGGGTTTAGGGTTTCAGGTTATCCTACATTAGGTTTAGTTAACTACAGAAACTGAATAATCAATTGTAAAAATAAAATGCTGCTTATTTTCACTGTATGAATTAAATATATATACTGATTCTTATTAAAGCTACAAAAGTTATTCAGCCAAGAGCAGTGAGTGATTTTCTCTGTCTTTTGTTTTGCGATATGCATATTGCGATAAATGCATTTGCGATTTTTCGATATATTTGTGCAGCCCTAACGCCTATTGTCTAAGTCACTTGCTGCCAGACTCGCCACCTACTGGTGTAACGTGTAATTGATACAATCTTTATTTGAAGCATCAAACTACTTTCAAAAGGTGATTTACTGTAATTTGATTGCTAGCATAGAGAACAGTGTTTATATTCAAACTATAAACTTTTCCCAATACTTCTGTAAAATCCCAGTACTTCTGTAACTGAATTATTGCAACACAGAAATAATGACTCAAATAAGACTGTTTGTGAAACTGTTTAATACCTATACATGACAGCTACTCTCGCTGGGTCAGAGGCAGCGCAAACACAAATTTGAATATTCCAGGGTGATCGTACTTGTTAAACGTCTCGTAGACATAGATGAATTTAGTTGTCATCTAGGGATGAGATGATCTTTTAACGATTAATCGTGCAGCTCTACTGAATAGTGTAGAATTTAAAATAGTAAGATCTATTCAGGCGTTCAGATCTTGTGATCTATTGAACTTAGACCCATGAAATTTTATTTATGATATTGGTTAATGGTTCACAAGCACAGTACTAGCACAAGCTCTTGAACTTGCTCAGTAATAAACAATTTATTAGAGTATTTCACCAGCCATTCTGGATATCTGAAAGGAAAGTAAAAAATATTCTGTAAAATGTTATAAATATTGTATTAATATTGCCTTACACTTTTTATCATTAGTATGAAACATAAAGGTTGTTGCACTAATCTCCAGTAAACATATGAAAATAAGTTAAGCCAGTAGAACATTTTTTAGCTAATTGATTTGGTGAAACACAAAACCAGCCTTTGTATTCCTCTTATCAATGCAACCTTTTCCGAATGAATAGTGTCTCTTGGTGCAGCATGTCTTAATGGAGAGGAGAAACTCATTAATTCTTTCCCTTCCATCATCAGGTTTGATAATCCAGCTGCTGTCAGCTCCACCCCGACCAGGCAGCTGACCTTCAACTACCTCCTGCCAGTAAACGCCTGGCTGCTGCTCAACCCCTCTGAGCTGTGTTGTGACTGGACGATGGGCACTATTCCCCTCGTGGAGTCCCTACTGGACCCCCGCAACCTTGCCACATTGGTTTTCTATGGTCTGCTGAGCTTCCTGGCTTTTCACAGCCTTTGGTACGGCCACAGTTCTGCCAAGATCGTCATGATGGTACGTTTGTGGGTGGGGCTTATGGAAAATTTGATTGTGTGGTTTGAATGAACAAGACAATCTATTTTTTACTTTTTGTTAAGTGAAGATGCATGTCTGTAACCACAAACTGAATGAGAAGATGCTGATTCTTTCGAGGTTTTTTTAACGGTTGTCTATATAAACGCTTAAGAAAAACACAGAGGAAATAGTTTATTCAAAAACATTTTGAAATAATACTGGCCTTATTTGCAGTCTGTCAGAAGCAATTTAGGGGTGTTTTCATCCATACTGGATGACCCATGCACATGAACTGGTTTCCCAGAATCCAAGTAAACCTAATACTGAATTAAATATGCATCATAGTATCGTGTTAGTTAAAACGATCATTATTCAAAGAATCAAAATCAAAGAACTAGTGATGTAAAACGTTTCTGCATCAATGGCATCACGCTAATGACAGGATTCGAACATGATGATGGTGATTACAATTTATTGGAAACTTGCTGGGTATCCCTTAAACCAGGGATGGGCAACTTCGGTCCTGGAGGGCCACTGTCCTACAGAGTTTAGCTTCAACCCTAATCAAACACACCTGAACCAGCTAATCAAGGTTCTCAGGATTACTAGAAAATTACAGGCAGGTGATTTTTTCAGGGTTGGAGCTAAACTCTGTAGGACAGTGGCCCTCCAGGACCGAAGTTGCCCATCCCTGCCTTAAACCAACGTCACACAGCTGTTTTCCATGTTGGCAATTGGCAGAACAGCTTCTATACACTTGAATCTCCAAAACTGGTCACAGATTAACCACGTTTTTACTCTCATTTGGTGCTTGGCGAGTAAATTAATTTTGGATCCTTTTTGTTAGGATAACGTTTCAATCACATCAAATCAGTAATATAATCTGACAACATAATTTTTGCTGTTTAAGCTCAAATCACTCTAAAGCAGTGATCTCAAACTCAATTCCTGGAGGGCCACAGCTCTGCACAGTTTAGCTCCAACCAGCTCCAACTCACACCTGCAAGGAAGTTTCTAGTAATCCTGAAGACCTTGATTAGCGGGATCAGGTGTGTTTGATTAGGGTTGGAGCAAAACTGTGCAGAGCTGTGGCCCTCCAGGAATTGAGTTTGAGATCACTGCTCTAAAGAGATGTATTTTTTCAGGCTGGTTCAGCTTATGCTCAATTTGGTTGAAACTAAAAGTAGCTCATGCCTCAATCGAAAAGGCGATTGACTGTTTTAACTAGATAGAAGTTAGAGAAGGCACTTGATGTCTAGAAATGCATGTGCGTCACAACCTTTCATTATAAACAGATGGTAATTATAACCCAAAATGGTAAATTTATGGGGCAGGGTATTAATCATTGAGTTTAAGTCTAAAAGCTGCACTTAAAAATTGTTCACACTGTTTCACACCCACAGTGCAGTAAGTTCTGGACCTTTTTTTTACCACTCCTGGAAACTGTCTCAACTCTCAGTGAATGATGAATGTCATCTGTCTGAACACACAGATTTCCCCCTCACTGAACTTAACTAGTTAATGTTTTTAAATGTTTATTCTCACACAACATTTTCTTCTTCTCAATTTACATCCCAAAAGAGCCGTGTTTTTTCCATCCGCCATAAAAGATGTTATCGTCTTGTAGTCTGGCACTGCAGCTCTGATGTCTACATATGTTCAATCACTGACTGATTCCACGTTCACAAGAGTTCACAATGTCACAGTTGAAATTCCCTTGTCTTGTGTGTTCAGCTCTCCACTCGTTTGTTGTGTAACAGTGGCAAGAATCCTTCATCCGCGTCTCTGCGCGCTGTCAACAGAGTTTGGTGAACTACTTCGCTCTGCTGGCAGAGGCCGCCCTTCGAGACCAGAGGGAGGGGGGGGGGCACAAATCATTAGCAGACAATGCGCAAAGACGCTGTGGTTAGGAGACACAGAACAGGTTGCATGAGGATATTGGTCCGAATCTGTTTTATTTGGCCATGGTTAGTTATTTTAATGATTCCCTGTGCGCAGACCCTTGACACTCACTCTGAGCAAACAGGAAACACTTTTGTTGTGAAAGTTTGGATAATTTGACTGTGAAGTTTTTTTTTCGACTTTTGCATGTTCCAAAGCAACCAAACAGCACACAGCGCCGCAGCTTATGAAAACCACAGACAAAGCTTTTGTTTGTGCAGAAACTTCTTTCATCATGATTGATTTTGGCCTCTGAAGCATCAAGCAAATTGGATAAATATGATGTTCCCTGTATTGCTGCTTTCTGCTCTGTTAAATCCACCCCTACGTAAGCAACGCCTGACGGTTTGGTTCTTGACGTACTCTGAAGCTGCTGCCAAAACCAATTTCTGCGATTCACTTTCAAGACTGCACAATGCAAGATAAACTCCCCTGTTTTTTGGGATGGTGCGACTTAAAAAAGACTCTATATGACACCCTGTGGTTTACTTCACGATAAAACTAATACATTTGAGCATGCTTTGAAAAGCGACTCTTCTGCTGATAAAAAGGGGGAGATTAGCCGTAGCTAGACAAAACACGATTAGTTTGTTCTTCAAAACAGGGTGTCCAAGGGCTGTGCCGCTGCAGCGGTTCAGTGCTTCAAAAAATCCTGATCCATCACCTTGTCATAAGGTGCTTTTCGTAAATAAAACCTATAATCCCAATCTTACATCTTGTGGCCTGGCATGCATTGTGCAAGACAGGCGTGTTTGCTTGTGGTTTTTATGAGAAGGACCATGTTTGAGGAGCACTGTAATTACATGTTCTCATTTTTGTTTAATCAATCATATATGTTTGAACATTATCACCACCATTCAGAGAAAGTGGACCATCGTGATTACATAGCTCGGTAGATTTCTTGCACTTGTTCTACAGGTCAATCATGTATAATTGGGTTTAGTTCCAGATTAATCAAACTTAGGGTCTTGGTTTCAGACAAAGCTTTATGAAACCAGAGTGATTAGCATTCAGACCTGCACAAGCTTGTCTGAACCAAACAATGAGAACATTTAAATCCAAGATTTTTTTGCTTATGGAATTTCTTGATTTACTGGGCCATTTTTGTACCCACTCAGGGTTGCCACTTAGACAAATCCCTGACTGGATGCCAGAGCAACTGGCAATTCTACTTCCTTTCATTAGATTTCAAAGAGAGAGGACAAAACAGGCCATTTCATTGTTGAATGGTCAATGAACACTTTCCTGAATGGGGATATGGACTGTGTTTAAAGGCTTGATAGTCTTGATTAGTTCAATAAAAAAGCTTGCACAAACTTCAGATGTCAGAGAGACTTTTAGACATCAACTTTTATACCTTGACATCTTAATGCTATTTTCCCAAAAAAATATGTTTTATGTTATATCAAACCTGACTTTTACGTGACTTTCTTCTGTGGAACACAGGAATAATTTTAAATAAAGTACTGATTACATCTTTTGCTCCCTTGCTAATGCACTGGTTTAAGTTTTGGTTAACTCAATGATTCAAAGATTATCAATAAACAGTGAATCAAATTGTAGTTTTTAATTCTATGAAATGAGCTGTGCTTTTCTTTTTACTTCACTGTTGTGAAAGTGTGGAAAATGGCACAGTACTATTTTCCTTTTTAATTAACTTATTAATTCACTTCCTTTGAAATCAAGAAATGTGTATGCAATTGATCTCTTCCATTAATACAAATATTTTAATTGTTTTTCTGGTCTTTTTGTCTCCTTTAGGCATTGTCTCTGATCGTCCTTCCTTTCATCCCTGCATCCAACCTGTTTTTCCCTGTGGGCTTTGTTGTTGCCGAAAGGGTCCTGTATGTGCCCAGCATGGGATTTTGTGTTTTGGTGGCCCATGGATTCAAACTGTTGTCCCAAAGAGGGTAAAAGTCCTCTGAACAAATCCTTATACTTTATTCCTTTTAAGTGACTTGTTCAAAGACGAATTCTCTCGCTTTTGTGATGTTATCCAGGGGCTTAAAGAAAATGTCTTGGTTGCTCGTGGGAGTTCTTCTAACAACACACGCCTTGAAGACTTTCAACAGAAACTGGGACTGGGAGTCCGAATACACACTTTTTACATCTGCACTGAAAGTATGAACACTTCCAAGGACACATTATTCATTTATAGATGCACATCTGGCATCAGACTCATACATATTATATGCTTGTATTTTGAGATCATTACTTTGATATAAGGCAGTGAGCTGGATTTATTCAAAGGAAGAGTCCAGACGTTAACAAGAGTACAAATAAATAATGTTTTATTTTCATTTTAAAAATTGTTTCCCTCCAGGTGAACAGGAACAATGCCAAACTCTGGAACAATGTTGGACATGCTTTGGAAAATCAGAACAGTTATGAGAGAGCGTTGAGATACTTTCTTCAGGCCACAAGAGTGCAGCCAGGTAATTGACTCAACCAGGTAATCATTTTAAGGTTACCTAAGCATCTTTAAAATAAACATGATCATTTCACTCACGTAATACTGCGTGAAACAGGATATTCAATATGACATTTTTTTTTAATTCTTTCATTAATTACTCACCCTCATGTCATTCCATACCTGAAAGACTTTCGTTCATCTTCGGAACACAAATGAAGATCTTTTTGGATGAAATCTGAGAGCTGTCTGTCCCTCCATAGACAGCTACGCAACTGAAACTTTGACGCTTCAAAAAGTTCACAGAGATCGTAAAATTAATCCATATGAATTGAGTGGTTTAGTCACAAATTTTCTGAAGAGACTCGATTGCTTTACATGATGAACAGATTGAATTTAGACTTTTATTCACATAAAAACATTCATCAACTCACACATCAGTTATCAGTTAAACAGAAGCTCAAGCATGTTCGCTTGACCTCCAAGAACCAATGAGGTTCATTCTCATATCACGCATCACGTTTGAGCTTCCTCAAGAACCAATGAGGTTCATTCTCGTGTTACGCAGCACGTTTGAGCTTCAGCAAGAACCAATGAGGTTCATTCTTGTGTGATAAGCAGCATGTTTGAGCTTCTGCAAGAGGTTTGTTCTTTGTGTCAAGCAGGTTTGGTTGAGCTTCTGTCCATTTTCGTAGATCAATGTTCATATGTGAATAAAAGACTAAATTAAATCTGTTCATCAAGCAATCGAGTCTCTTCAGAAAATTTTACGATCTCTTTATGAACCTTTTGAAGCGTCAAAGTTTCAGTTGTTTGTTGTCATTGGATGGACAGAAAACTCAGATTTCATCAAAAAGATCTTCATTTGTGTTCCGAAGATGAATGCAAGTCTTATGGGTTTGGAACGACATGAGGGTGAGTAATTAATGACATCAGCAGAAAAGAAAGTCGTTTTAGAGGAAGAGCAGGTTGTTGAACTTTAATTTAAGATCATGAAAAAAACTTTTTGGGACAGAGGGGGGATAACATGCACCAATGAATCATTTACAGTAAGACCATTAAGAAAGTAAATGGTCAGTTATATTTTCATGCAGACTTGAAGTTGTTTTTAAAGGGGTGGTATAATGCCCATTTCACAAGATCTAAAATAAGTCTTTGATGGCCCCAGAGTGTGTATGTGAAGTTTTAGCTCAAAACACCCCACAGATATTTTTATATAGCATGTTAAAATTGGCACTTTTTGAGGGTGAGCAAAAACACAGTTTTTGTGTCTGTCCCTTTAAATGCAAATGAGCTGCTACTCCTGACACAGAGGGTGGAGTTTCAGCTGCTTGCACTCACACAGACATGCACTGAAAATTTCAAAAACTTTTAGCCTTTTATGTTTAAACCAGAGTCAGACAAAGATGGAGAGACTCAAGAAGTGACAACATGTAGACAACATTTCTGAATGGTTAGTTGATGAATTTATGTAGCTTATGTGTAGTTATCTTCTAGTCACTGATTAGCATATTCTGTCTTGATAATCTATAAATCGCATTCCGGGGGCGGGGTTTATGTAAATCTTAGGGTTAGTGATGTCACTAAGCCGAGAAGAATGTTGTGTAGTCCCTACCAGCCGTTTGTTGTAGTCCTTAAAAAGCAATTTCTTTAAAAGAAAATATCTCCCTTTGCTTTGAACTGTGAGCATTGTAACTTTGCAGATGCTGTTTATGCTCAAACAGCAACATTACACTCTAAATAAAGTTAGAAAAGTGAAATCATAATCAACCACCCCTTTAAGGAGTCATTTTAGACAAAAGTGCTAATGATAAGTGACAGTTTGTCTTTGGGAAGGATTTTGCACCAAATTGTTTTCCACAGACACAAAATACTAAAAAGACTTCAATTCATAATATTTCCAACAGTTCTTTAAAAAAAATTGGCAGAGGAAGTTAACATTGAGCCTATTTTAAACAAAACTCCATCGGATATGTTGTTTTAGGGAGGTGTGGGAAATTCTGCCTTATTATTATAAGTTTGGAGGTGTTTTGGTAAGGACAATTTCAAATTGTGTATAAGCTAACAAGAAGTAGTTTATGTAGTATTTCATGGGACTGTATGAAAACATTGGCCTATAAAACTACTTTCGCACTTTAGTGTCTTGAGAATATGTGGATTTAAGGATTTGATGCGAGAAGATGTGGATTTAGGTTTTGTGTCGGCTCTGCTGTATCGTAGTCAGGCTACCTGTGAGAAAGACGACTGTGGCTGCCAAAGTCATTAAACTATTGACTTTAATTGTTTAAGTTATGTTGGTTTATTGAGCTAACATGACTTCAGAGATCCACCACCCAAGATGTGTTTTTCCAAGATAAACTCTGTAAGCACATTAATGGAAAAGGAAATCCTGGGCAGGCTATCTATACGCGTCAGTTTGCTTTTCATAGCAAAAATTCTGTACTGCTTCGGTGTGATCAGATGTTTCTCTGAAAATGCTGGAAGCATTATCAGTTATCGAAACCTACCAACGCTAATGGTTAGCTCTCTGTTGTTCGAGGTTACGCGGGCAACATGGCTATAAAAGCTTGTAAAGGGAGAGCTTTCACAGGAGGTGCTTTTCCTCCTCCCAGTCTTTCCTGCCGATTTCTTGTCCCAAATGTGTATTAAACTGGTCAGCTGCCTGTAACTGTTATAATTTGTTGCACTCGAGCCATATAATTCACATTCCACTATGTACTCTATCTTTGACGTTTAGTCTGTGCTATTTTCTTGATTTATGAATTAAACTAAACATTGTGTCCTCTTCTAAGATGATATTGGGGCCCACATGAATGTTGGGAGAACCTACAAGAACCTAAACAGGTCCAGAGAGGCAGAGGAGGCATATCTAATCGCAAAATCCCTTATGCCACAGGTATGAAATTCCCATACAAGGAAAGAAAGTAGAGATTTTGTTGTATTTAGATTGTCAACAAACTTTGATATGAACGATAAAATACTTTTACTTTTCAGTATTTTTTAGCAATTCTGATCAGTGGCACAGAAATTACCTATAAATTTGTATAAAATGTTGAAAAATAAAATAGCATGACCATGTTATTTGTCGACTGCCTAGCTAGATATATCACCCAACCATAATAATCTTAAGTAGTCTTCTGTGTTTATTAGTAGTTTTCATTGCAGTTCAGAAATGACTTACTGTGCGTTCACACCGCCGCCGGCGAGAGCGTCAAAGTGGCCGGAAGTCATTCAGTTTCAATGAAGTCAGGTCAACTTTATGGTAATAAGCTATGATGCGGTTCGGCGGCAACCAATCAGAATGTAGAAGTCCTCCACCTGAGAGGATTCCAGAGAACGCAATCCTGTAAACATTGGTTTAAAAAGATCACGCCTTCGATCTACGTCAGAGCGTCCCCGAATCTTTCTCCGGCGTCGTTGGCAGGGCAGCGAGAGTGAATTTTGCCGCTCTCGCCGGCGGCGGTGTGAACGTACAGTTACAGTCTTGTGATCCTTCTCTCTTTTCTACAAATAGAAGGCAAAAAAAAAATGCTGAATAACTAATAGTTTGTGGCTTTTAGTCCATGTGTATTTGCATTCATCTACAGTGAGGAAAATAAGTATTTGAACACCCTGCTATTTTGCAAGTTCTCCCACTTGGAAATCATGGAGGGGTCTGAAATGGTCATCGTAGGTGCATGTCCACTGTGAGAGACATAATCTAAAAAAACCTGAACACCTGAACACCTGTCTATCAGCTAGAATTCTGACCCTCAAAGACCTGTTAGTCTGCCTTTAAAATGTCCACCTCCACTCCATTTATTATCCTAAATTAGATGCACCTGTTTGAGGTCGTTAGCTGCATAAAGACACCTGTCCACCCCATACAATCAGTAAGAATCCAACTACTAACATGGCCAAGACCAAAGAGCTGTCCAAAGACACTAAAGACAAAATTGTACACCTCCACAAGGCTGGAAAGGGCTACGGGGAAATTGCCAAGCAGCTTGGTGAAAAAAGGTCCACTGTTGGAGCAATCATTAGAAAATGGAAGAAGCTAAACATGACTGTCAATCTCCCTCGGACTGGGGCTCCATGCAAGATCTCACCTCGTGGGGTCTCAATGATCCTAAGAAAGGTGAGAAATCAGCCCAGAACTACACAGGAGGAGCTGGTCAATGACCTGAAAAGACCTGGGACCACCGTTTCCAAGGTTACTGTTGGTAATACACTAAGACGTCATGGTTTGAAATCATGCATGGCACGGAAGGTTCCCCTGCTTAAACCAGCACATGTCAAGGCCCGTCTTAAGTTTGCCAATGACCATTTGGATGATCCAGAGGAGTCATGGGAGAAAGTCATGTGGTCAGATGAGACCAAAATATAACTTTTTGGTCATAATTCCACTAAATGTGTTTGGAGGAAGAAGAATGATGAGTACCATCCCAAGAACACCATCCCTACTGTGAAGCATGGGGGTGGTAGCATCATGCTTTGGAGGTGTTTTTCTGCACATGGGACAGGGCGACTGCACTGTATTAAGGAGAGGATGACCGGGGCCATGTATTGCGAGATTTTGGGGAACAACCTCCTAAACCCAATAGAGAATCTTTGGAGGGAGCTCAAACTCCGTGTTTCTCAGCGACAGCCCAGAAACCTGACTGATCTAGAGAAGATCTGTGTGGAGGAGTGGGCCAAAATCCCTCCTGCAGTGTGTGCAAACCTGGTGAAAAACTACAGGAAACGTTTGACCTCTGTAAAGGCTACTGTACCAAATATTAACATTGATTTTCTCAGGTGTTCAAATACTTATTTGCAGCTGTATCATACAAATAAATAGTTAAAAAATCATACATTGGGATTTCTGTTTTTTTTTTTTTAGATTATGTCTCTCACAGTGGACATGCACCTACGATGACAATGTCAGACCTCTCCATGATTTCCAAGTGGGAGAACTTGCAAAATAGCAGGGTGTTCAAATACTTTTTTTCCTCACTGTATATGCCCATGAAATTTTATCAATGTTGAAAACGTTTGTGCTGCGAAATATTTTTGTTGAAACATAAATTTACTACTATTATACTATGTAATATTGATTTACATTAGTTTGAAAGTCTATGTGCCATCACATTGGATGATAACTGTTAATTGTGACCGGCTCTGTGACTATCACTCAGTTTGCCCAGGTTCGAGTGATACAATGTGTTTTACTCTATTCAGTCAACTAAATGCAAACTAAATAACAGGCTAGTAGGTAAAAAGTAGGCTCTAGCTAGAACACGACAGACAAATAAAATGCGGGACATTGCTTGCGTCTTGCAGGACATGGGACAAAGCTGCCTATTTTGGGATTGTCCCGGTGGTTACCCTATTCCTGAATAAAGTTATGAATCTTATTGAAAAAAAAAAAAACCTTACTGACCCCAAACCTTTGAACACTACGCATTCAAAATGTACTGTGTTTTTGTACTAGGAAAATGGACTGAACATATTTATGACTCATCCTGACCTGCACATATTTTTGTCCAATCAGATGCTCTCTGGAAAGAGAATGCCCCTCAATATCATTTGCAGCAGATTAGCAAATAGCAAATTATGGTTCATAGCTGTGATGTACCAAAAGCATATTGGCTATTTAAAAATGCTCCATCCATATGTATTGACCAATATTCTTAACCATATATTCATATGTATAAACCAATCTCATGGCCTTTAACTTCACATGGGTCTATATTTCATGTTGGAATGTAGAAGGAACATACTGAATATATTAGTGTTATATTTTGAGTCAAATGTATGTATATGTAAATGCTTACAACCTTGGCTGATCTTTCCAAAACACATTGGCAGATCATTCCAGGGAAGAAGTATGCAACCCGTGTGGCCCCCAACCATCTGAACGTCTACATTAACCTGGCTAACCTAATTCGGGCGAATGACTCTCGCCTGGAGGAAGCCGACCAACTCTATAGACAGGCCATCAGCATGAGACCGGACTTCAAGCAAGCCTACATCAGTCGGCAAGTCTCCGTTCATGCTGACAGGGTCAAAAATGTGTTTGTAAACTTGCTAACTTACTGACTTATTTTTTTTAGCCCATGTGTACACTGAATGATGTTTAAAAGATACAATCTTGTAAAAGAATTGAGCATCTGTGTCTTATAATTTCACACCCATCCTGGATTTTTTTGCTATCCCTAAGAAAATATTTTTCATAGATATGAGCTGAAGTTACATGCCATAGAGTATCAGAGTTTACTGTTTTTGTTACATTTTGCATAAAGTCAAAATGTTCTTAGCCTTCACACTTTGTGATTTCTCTCTACATGTCTCATCCTGTAAACGAAATGTTCATCAGATAAGCTATTGAAAGTGGATTTACTGGATTGCCTTGGTTCTCACGAACTAACAAAGCTAACCCAAGAAAAAATCAAAACCTAAACCTTTGTATTACTCAAACTATTTGCTAAGAAAATATTGCTTAAAGAAACTGATCTTTCTTGTTGTACATGTGTATTAGATTTTTGAGGTGTCCTGTGAGAGGTATTCCAAAAATGTCTTTTTGTTTCTCTTAAAACTCAGAGGGGAGCTTCTTCTGAAAATGAACAAGCCCAGTGAGGCGAAGGACGCCTACCTACGAGCACTGGAGCTGGACCATACCAATGCAGACCTCTGGTACAATCTGGCTATTGTCAATATCGAGATGAAGGACCCCTCAGAGGCTCTGAGAAACTTTAATCGCGCATTGGACCTGAATCCACGGCATAAACTGGCACTATTCAACTCCGCACTTCTCATGCAAGAGTCAGGTGTGTGGGCAAAGGCCATTTAAACCAATGAAATTAGCTTTGTCCCATCACATAGTGAGCTTTTTTCTAAGCACCCCAACCATCATAAGCAACTCATTTGGAAAGCTATTTTTATTGATGCTTTTCAGGACTTTGTGACTCACATTATTGAGTGTTGATAAGCTAGCAGTGCTATATGCTAAAAACATAACAATTCATACACACAAATATTACGACAAAAGAAAACACTGAGCAGTTTTCCATCGCTACTTTTAAGAAAACAATAAGTTATATTTTTCTTGTTTCATCCTTCATCCTGGATTTTTTTTTTTTTTACTGAGCTGAAGTCTTTGATTTGCCTTCTCTGTAAAATTTGCATGCTATTAGGGATGCACCGATATTAATTATTTTTTTAATTCTTTATACTTGTAAGCCGATAACCGATATATTTTGGCCGATAAATCTAAATCCAATTTTTTTTTATAATTTTTGACAGCCTGATTACAAGCCATGTCCCAAGCACACAATTATAATGTTCTCATTATAATATTATGTAGATATGACAGACTTGCGCTGTGCATAATTTTTTAAGTGATTCCAATCATATTTCAAGAAATTCAAAACCACTGTGGTGCATAGCGCGCATTTAAATTGTCTTAGCTGAAGGAAATAATCCATAATTTATCGGCTTTAATATATCGGCCAACTTTTCTTATTGGGACGATAACATTAAAAATGGACATATATCGTCCGAAATGGTGGCCGATATATCGTGCATCCCTACATGCTATGACGTCTTTGAATTTGACTATGCATCTTTGGCTATGAGACCCACCTTTTGAAACAGCGTTTCGAAACAAGCTCACTAGGTTCTGAAGAAATAGGGTTGCAAATTAAACTCCCTAATTTTTTATTTATCAGACCTGAGCTTTAAAAACATTGGGTCCATTACAAGAAACGTTAAGGTGCTCAATAATAATCTCTGTGAAAGCGGCAGTTTTTGATTCACATGAGGTTAGACAAGCCAAGTTATTAACCTATGGATTCTTTGCATGCCACCGCAAGGGAAGGCAGCAACCTCTCACCTAATTCGGTCATGTTCTCATGCCTGAAAATGTTAGCGTTTGATCCAGCAGCTATAAGTTTAAATTGAATTTGACTCATTGACCCTAACTTTGAGTTTTATGCCATTTTTTCACTCTTAACTTTGAATAGCAGTAAAAGACTGATGGATTCATGCAGTTCGAGCGAGGCATTAGTTTGTTATTTTTCTGAGATTAGCACACCTACGCTGCAGCAATGTAAATACGACGAATACAACGGCTCTATTTGCACATGGTTTTAGGCCTCTTGTTCAGACTGTTTAATCATGTGACTGAGGAAGCATGTTACGATCAATTCACAGGCCTGCTTGACACAACTGTTATTCTTTCATTTGGTTTTGTAGTTATGCCCATCCATATTGGTTTTCAAATAAAAGCAGGTTTGTTTTAAATCAAACCTGCTTTCCACGGTTTCCCCACTTTTGGCCTGCAGTAGTTATTTTGAACAGTCTTCACAGGGTAATAAAAAGCTGACCGACACTCCTTACCCTCATTCTGACCTTATTGTTACAACATAGGATGGTGCACATGGTAGATCTTGTAAAAAAAAAAAACAGAGCCAAAATACCACAGATAGCAGTGACAGGACACTGATTTAATAAGACTTTATTAAAAATGATGACCATGGCATGACTTGCATAAATGCATAAACCTAGTTAATGTGGTTTAACTTAATCTCTAAATAACCTATATTTTGGGAATGCAATATTTGAATATACACTCACCTAAAGGATTATTATGAACACCTGTTCAATTTCTCATTAATGCAATTATCTAATCAACCAATCACATGGCAGTTGCTTCAATGCATTTAGGGGTGTGGTCCTGGTCAAGACAATCTCCTGAACTCCAAACTGAATATCAGAATGGAAAAGAAAGGTGATTTAAGCAATTTTGAGCGTGGCATGGTTGTTGGTGCCAGACGGGCCGGTCTGAGTATTTCACAATCTGCTCAGTTACTGGGATTTTCACGCACAACCATTTCTAGGGTTTACAAAGAATGGTGTGAAAAGGGAAAAACATCCAGTATGCGGCAGTCCTGTGGGCGAAAATGCCTTGTTGATGCTAGAGGTCAGAGGAGAATGGGCCGACTGATTCAAGCTGATAGAAGAGCAACTTTGACTGATATAACCACTCGTTACAACCGAGGTATGCAGCAAAGCATTTGTGAAGCCACAACACGCACAACCTTGAGGTGGATGGGCTACAACAGCAGAAGACCCCACCGGGTACCACTCATCTCCACTACAAATAGGAAAAAGAGGCTACAATTTGCACGAGCTCACCAAAATTGGACAGTTGAAGACTGGGAAAATGTTGCCTGGTCTGATGAGTCTCGATTTCTGTTGAGACATTCAGATGGTAGAGTCAGAATTTGGCGTAAACAGAATGAGAACATGGATCCATCATGCCTTGTTACCACTGTGCAGGCTGGTGGTGGTGATGTAATGGTGTGGGGGATGTTTTCTTGGCACACTTTAGGCCCCTTAGTGCCAATTGGGCATCGTTTAAATGCCACGGCCTACCTGAGCATTGTTTCTGACCATGTCCATCCCTTTATGACCACCATGTACCCATCCTCTGATGGCTACATCCAGCAGGATAATGCAGCATGTCACAAAGCTCGAATCATTTCAAATTGGTTTCTTGAACATGACAATGAGTTCACTGTACTAAAATGGTCCCCACAGTCACCAGATCTCAACCCAATAGAGCATCTTTGGGATGTGGTGGAACGGGAACTTTGTGCCCTGGATGTGCATCCCACAAATCTCCATCAACTGCAAGATGCTATCCAATCAATATGGGCTAACATTTCTAAAGAATGCTTTCAGCACCTTGTTGAATCAATGCCACGTAAGAATTAAGGCAGTTCTGAAGGCGAAAGGGGGTCAAACACAGTATTAGTATGGTGTTCCTAATAATCCTTTAGGTGAGTGTAATTGACTTTAGTTGCTCACAAGATTTGCAGAATCAGGGACATCTGGTAACATTACTCTCTTCATATTTGTTTTTTGGGTTGTTTTATTACAATATTACTTTTTTTATTTTTTATTTCATTTTTAACTTATCACTTGATACCAGTAAATTTTCATGATTCTCAATACCATTTATGATAACATGGCAAAACCAAATATGCTATTGAAAACTCCTTAATTTAATTAAAATGTTAAAGGAAACCAAAAAAGAAACCTCCTTGCCCACATTCACTTTCATTGTGTGGAAAAGTTTGTACATTCTGTTATGAATAACTTTCATATGGAAAGTCATATGGATTGGAACAATATGATCAAATTATGACAGAATCATTTTTTTTATTTTATTTTTACATTCACATAAGACAACATAATAATTTACAATATATTTAATAATTATAATTACCTTTACAATGATCAAGTTATTCATTATAATATTTTTTTTTGTCCCACCTGTTTACAGTCACTTAAAGGAGAACTCCGGTCAATTTTAACATTGAGCTCATTTTTTTGTACATTTGGAGTGCTGTCAATACAGAGAACAACGACAAAAATCGGTGTTGCCTACACCGAGTTATTCTATTTTTAAAATTTGCACCCTGTTGACTTCAATAGGGCAAGTACTAAACCTGCTTTTAGCCTTTTAACATCCTTGATGTGTCATTACAAGTGCACAGAAAATGTGAGTGATTCCTTCTGAGTGAACACGAGTGGATCTGACTGCAGTAGATGTGAAAGAAATGTATAAAAATGATGTTATTTAAGCCAGCGCAAATACCTTTGTTTACATCCTGTTTTTCGGTTGAAGTCCAAAGTAGTCGATTGCCGAGTTCACGCGCGTGATCATAGGTACTAAACCTATGCGCGTGAACTCGGCAATCGACTACTTTGGACTTCACCCGAAAACAGGATGTAAACAAAGGTATCACTTGGGGTTTTACGGATGGGCGGGACTTACCAGCTCTATATAAATTATAAATTAAATATAGATTAATTAGGGGCCAAGCACCTATTGTATCTGTTGGCGTTCTTATTATTATTCTTCCGTTTCTTCTTCTTCCACTCTGAGAGTCTATGGCAGCCCATAGAACCGCTTGCGGGAAATTTATGAAATTTGGCACAGATAGACGACAGTCTTAAGTGTCACCATAGCAAATTTGGAGTCTCCCACTCAATCCCTCTAGCGCCACCAACTGTCCAAAGTTTCACTCATGTTTATGCTAATAACCGATTCGATTGCACCCTATGACGTCATGAAAATTTGTCCGCCATTTTGAATTTTCCGAAAAAACTATTTTTTCAAACTCCTAGGCCGTTGCTCCGATTTTCACGAAAATTTAACCAGATCATCTCCAAACAAAAATCTTGCAGACAAATAGTTATGGAATTCATGTCGATTCGTCAAACCGTTCTCGAATACCACACAAACTAATTTTACGTAGCGCTTGCGAAAAAAGACATAAGGCTGTATTTCTGCAACGCTTTATCGTATTCAGACCAAACTTGGTACATGTCATCATGAGCATGACCTGAGGCTACTTGCTGCGTTTCGGCGCAGCGCCACCTACAGGTCCGGAAATACGAAAAATGGCTATTTTTGCTTATAACTTCTGAATGGTTTGTCAATAAAATTGGTCTCGCTAGAATCAGGACGCCATGCCGAGTCGACTGATATCCAATTTTTCCATGACCATTTTAGGCGTCGCCCATTTTGAATTTTCTACCAAAATGCTGTATTTTATGAACGCATGAACGTATCGTTACGAAACCCGGTATGGGTCATCAGTACGATGCCCTGAATGAGCCTGAGAAGTTTCAAACCAGTGCCACCTAGCGGTAAAATGTAATTTTCAAATGCTTATAACTCTGGGTGTAGTTGACTGATTTTCACGAGAGTCATCTCCTTAGGTTACTGAATCCTTGCCGAATCCAACGATACCAAACATGCTAGGTTTTGCCTTACGGTTTGTGTAGCATTGTGATTTAGCGCTTAAAAAACAGTTGCCAATATCTTTGTAACCGTTAGACCAATCGAAACGAAACCACAGTCAGAAGTTTGGAAACATAGGTCGTTGGCTAAACACTATGCCAAAATATAAAAATATTGATAGTAAGGGGTAGTAAAATCCAACCAAAGTCAGGTGTCAGTCATTTTTTACGTGTTTTTTCATATAAATGTCTATAACTCTGAAGCAAATTGAGATATTTTCACCAAATTTGACACGCATATATATGGGCTCACTCTGAGGACACATAAACAATTGTGGGATTTTGCCTCTTGGTGGCGCTATAATAGAACAAAACATGAAATTGCCATTGACTTCAATACAGTATTGTGAAATGCCAATACTTGCATTGGATTAACATTACGAAACTCAGAATATGCCATCAGCACCATCCCCTGAAGGTACTCAAAAGATTTCGAGACAGTGCCACCTTTTGGTCAAAAGTTATAACAAAATCTCCAAAAATGCTAATAACTTTTGAATAAATCTGCCTATTGTAATGACATTTGTCTTAACCATTTAGAACCTGAAGCTAAAATAGGTGTTTTTCACATATTTAGATTTTTTGTGCTTTCAAAAATTCTTAATGTGCAAGGTGTCATCTTTTTCAGAAAAAGATTAGCTTTCAACAAATTACAGTTATTGACCATTATTGTGTGTGGTGAGTTTGTAAGTAAAATTTAAATAGACAAAAATAAAAAAAACGAGAATAAATTTACTGATTTTTATTTAGAAAAAAAAAAACAGAAAAAATCATGAACGAAAGAAACTAACACTTTAAAGTTGTAAAATTAACTATAATACATATATACTAGTCTTTTTTGTGACATTGGGTTGCACAGTTTTCATTTACAGTAGTACACTTTTTTTCATACACGCACACTAGGGTTGAACGATTAATCGCACTTTCCATGTAATCGCACTTAAATCGAGAATTAAATTGCGATTTTAAAATCGCAAAGGCTGCGATTATTATTATTATTTTTTTAATGCAGTTTGTCATTGATGTACGGCTCAGTAAACGCTGCTCCATCTGAAAGCACTGTGAGTTTGAGTCACTTATAACGTGCATTTGAAAAAACAACACGCGTCAAACATCTTTCCAAAACATGAGAAGCATTTATGAACCTCTTGTCCAACAACAGCAAACATTTAATAACATGCATTTACTCCAAACTCACTTCATAACGACAACTGAGCTCCTCCTTCTGTGAGATGATGTGCCTTCTTACACAGAATAAGGCAGTCGTGTATTTATAAGTCATGTTTAATCAAAGCGTTTCAATTTTCTGTTTATTCAGCTACAGCGATAGGGATTTCCTGGAATGATGCGCATTATTGTACTTCTGTGGTGGGGCATATTTATAGTGTTTGCATGAGAGCGCCCTCTTGCGTTCAAATGGGGCAGTATTTACAACCAATCAGCCGCACTCCACTGACAAGCTGCGCATAAAAAAATCGCAAATCGTGTGCGGTTTTGTTTTGCGATTAATCGTTCAGCCCTAACGCACACATACAAATGCACGCATTCATAGGCACACATACACATGCACACACTACATGCTTAGATACATGAAAGAGTAACAGCCATCCGCTTCCCAAGTTTCATTAATGAAAACATTCTTGGCAAATGCTTTCGCTCTCGTCCGTCTTGCGCCGGTCCAAGAATTTCACCTCTAGCGGCGCAATATGAATGCCCCCGGCCGTCCCTCTCAATCATGGCCCCGGGTTCCAGAAACCCACAAAATAGAACCGGAGTCCTATTCCATTATTCCTAGCTGCGGTATTCAGCGGCGACGGGCGGCCTGCTTTGAACACTCTAATTTTTTCAAAGTAAACGCTTCGGGCCCCGAGGACCGGACACCCAGTAAAGGGCATCCGGGGGGCGCCTTGAGGCAGGGGTCCGGGACAGGCGGTGGCTCGCCTCGCGGCGGACCGCCGGCCCGCTCTCGAGATCCAACTACGAGCTTTTTAACTGCAGCAACTTTAGTATACGCTATTGGAGCTGGAATTACCGCGGCTGCTGGCACCAGACTTGCCCTCCAATGGGTCCTCGCCCATGGGTTTAGGATACGCTCATTCCAATTACAGGGCCTCGAAAGAGACCTGTATTGTTATTTTTCGTCACTACCTCTCCGTGTCAGAAATGGGTAATTTGCGCGCCTGCTGCCTTCCTTGGATGTGGTAGCCGTTTCTCAGGCTCCCTCTCCGGAATCGAACCCTGATTCCCCGTTACCCGTGGTCACCATGGTAGGCGCCGAATGTACCATCGAAAGTTGATAGGGCAGACATTCGAATGAGTCGTCGCAGCCGCGCAGGGCGCGCGATCGGCCCGAGGTTATCTAGAGTCACCAAAGCGGCCGGGGCGGCGATGGGTTTTGGATCTGATAAATGCACAGGTCCCCGACCCCCCGGGGGGAGCTGGGTCGGCGCTCGTTTGCATGTATTAGCTCTGGAATTGCCACAGTTATCCAAGTAGCGGGTGGAGCGATCAAAGGAACCATAACTGATTTAAAAATCATCCCAATCCCCTCTTCTGCTGTCTAACACTACTTTCGCCATTTGTTAGTTTCTTTTATTATTTTTATGCAATCCAAAACACTCTAACCTCAAATCCTTCCTTCCCGCGCTGCTGTCATTTGCAAACGGAAAGCATGAAATTACCGTAATAAGCCGTATATTGCCGCAAAGCGCATGTTGTCTACTGTCAGGGGCAATTTGAATGGTTTTGATAGTGCAAACGGTTGAAGAGTTACAGTAAAATGTAGAAGAGTTACAGTAAAATGAATACAGCTTGCTGGTATGTGTCGGCGACGACACTGCCGGTTCTAAAGGGTTAATAGATTCCTTGGGTCACGCCGAGAACAAAGATGCCAAGTTTGCTGCATTTGGCTGAACTTCCTGTCCGCCATCTTGATTTTCATTCAATTCCTACTTTTTTAAAACTCCTCCTAGACCATTTGTCCGATCTTCACCAAAATTGAATCGTATCACCTCTAGACTGTGCAGACTAAAAGTTATGGATTTCGTGTCGATAGAAAAAAAAAACGTTTTTGTATACCGCAAGAGCAAAGTTGAGGCATGATGCTAAAATGACTTTTCAGGCTTTATTTTTGCAATGCCTTGACATATTGACACCAAACTTTGTATGTGTCATTGTCACTTCATTCTTGCCACATCACAACGATTTTGTAACTGCGCCACCTATTGGTCAAAAGTGATAAACCATTAAATCATCTTATAAGTTACTGTATATATGATTTTTCAGACATTTGCCCAAAATCCTCTTAAAATGTCTTTAATTGCTCCTTGCTGCAGTTGGTCTGACACTCCCAGCCATGTTGGCATGTCTTTTCGTCTTTGCGCTTGGCCCCGATAATGCCTGCTTGCAGCTATATTTCTTATTAAAGCTACAAAAATTATTCAGTCAAGAGCAGTGAGTGATTTTTCTCTTTTTCTTTTGTTCTTTGATTATCCTTAATGACAGACAAAAGCGGGTTTGTTAGGCTGCTGTCACTTTAAGACCTGCTGCAGATGACGCGGATCTGTTACACATTCTCTTTACGTTCATTTAAGACTTAAAGGTATAGCGGAGGATTTTCTTTTTCCGGGTGGGTAGTGTAAACTATTGGTCCACCTAAGTGTCAATCATTCTGGTGATATGTAACGTAAGGCCGTCGTACGTGCTCGTCCCTTAGTTTTCGCTTTCTGCGCATGCGCACTTTCAGGTGTTTATGTGTGGTGGTGAGCTAGAGTTACGGTTTAAGCCATTCATTGAAGCTCGCCGTTTCACCGGGTCCTTTGAAAATGTCTGAGGGTCGCAAGAGAAAAAGTTTGTACGAACTGTATGAGAAGAAGAGAAAGGCCTCAGAAGAGAGAAACAAGATCAGAGTGTTTTTGGGAGATTGTTTCACACGATGGCGTGCGCTGAAAACACAGGTTGGGCTTCCCACTGATGCCTCAGTCGCGAAGTTTCTACTCGACAGGTAAAGTTTGGCATGCTATTTGGTGAAAAAGTGCAAATCTTCTTTTGGAAAGTAATCTTGTATGAGTGATGCCGACAGCAACTTGTAAACAGAGCGTGCACGAGAAGAACCTCGCACACGTTTAATAGGCGTTCCCTCTCGGGAGCATATAGTGTGTTGCGCATGTGAATTTTTTCAAAAAGTGGAGAGGGCGGTTCTTATCTAAAATTCGGAAAGATCCTCCGCTATACCTTTAATGTAACTTATTTAATTGAGCCTGCAATGATACTTGACAAAAAGGTTATTTTAGCATAATTTTGTGTTGTTGTTGTTTTCTTCCAACTATTTTGGTCTCAATTTGGTACTGAAATTCTGGTTCATTTGACATCCCTAGTTTCTTGTCCTTTACACTTTTTTTCTCCACAGTATAAGTAACAAAACATAACTCTACTTAAAAGTTTAGCGATTAGACTAACCGTTTGATTTTATTTTGGATTTAATCTATCTGTAACATTTGCACCAATCCTATGTCTTAATTTTCTTCTTTTTAGGTGAGGCAAAATTTCGTCCAGAGGCAAACCGTCGCTTTCTCATCTATGTGAAAGAGGAGCCGGATGATGCTAATGGCTACTTCAACCTGGGCATGCTGTCGATGGATGCTAACGAGAATGAAGAGGCCGAGCGCTGGATGCGGGAGGCCATTCGACTGCAACCCGGCTTCCGCAGTGCTTTGTTTAACTTGGCTCTGCTTTACTCTCAGTCACAACGTGAACTGGATGCTCTCCCAGTGCTTGAGGAGCTGCTGCGGTACCACCCGGAGCACGTCAAAGGCTTGATCCTCAAGGGAGACATCCTCATGAACCACCGCAAGGATACACGTGGTGCAAAGGCCTGTTTCGAACGCATCTTAAACATGGACCCCAGCAACGTGCAGGCCAAGCACAACCTCTGTGTGGTGTACTTCGAAGAACGGGAGCTCCAGCGTGCCGAACGCTGTCTAGTAGAGACACTCGCTATGGCCCCACACGAAGATTACATTCGACGGCACCTCGCCATTGTACGAAACAAAATGGCCGCCATGAGTGCCGCGGGGCAGCCGATTGTGCAGACAGAGGGCAGTAATGTGGCAGACAAAGAGCAAGAGCAACATCAACATGACAAAAAGGAGGAGGAGGAGGACGAGGAAGGGCGGGGAGTTGCTTCAGGAGCAGGAGAGGGGACCAGGAAAGAGAAGAATTTGAGGAAATCCTCCCCGATAGAAAGCGTCAGCGGCCAGGGCCACGGCCAATCAAAGAATTTGGATGCAGGCCAGCCTGACAAGAGGACTAACAGCAAATCCACAAAAGAGATTAAAGATATAGAAAAGAAAAGGGCGGCTGCCTTGAAGAGACTGGAGGAGATTGAACGCATATTAAGCAGCGATTAACCTTGTTTATCAACCACCCCACTATTTTTATATATAACTATTTAAAGCGCTAGAACGAGACTCCTATGTTTTTCCACCACAAATTGAGCCCTTGTTTATGCATGTCTTGTGGCGCTTTTGTTTGATTATTTTGTTTCTTTTGTATGAGGTGCGGTATAGCTCCTTTTCCCACAGCTTTAATTATGTAAAGCTGTTTGGCTGAAAATGGAAAACCAGGTGTGCATTCACAACATGCACTGAAAAAGCACAAAATTAGGTACTTTTTTAAAGAAACCCTGCAAAAAAAAAAATCTTATTTTACCATATAGTTTATTTATGATTGTCTATATTTGAGTCACTGGATTAGTTTTTGTCACTTTTGTGTATTGATTTAACTTGACCACTGGCAAGTATTACTCATAATCACAAATAAAATTTTGGTATATTAGCCAGCCCATTTTAAAGCAGGGCCTCTGAGTGGTCCGTCACTTGGCTGTTGGGTTTTAGATCAGCAAACCCCCTCCCCTTCTTTGCATGACATCACCGATTTCCTCCAATTCTCAGCTGCTGTTTGTTGATGTGTCATTGTTGTTGTTATTTTAGTCTCAACGCTGAATGGTGTCAGTGTTTAATTATATCCTTTGACATAATCTAATTCTGAATTAGGGTCACCTCCCTTCGCCAGCCCTCTTTTTGAAGGCTTCTGGGATTTTTCAATATGGCTTGCATTCTCTTTGGGCTCTTACTGATTTCACAGATTGGTCATGCAGAGCTAGACTTTGCTTTTTATTTGGACTTTTTGCTTTACTTTTTAATGTTTTCTGCTGCTTTTAGCTCTGTTTCTTGTTTTCCCCACAAAGGCTAAGCCATAACATTAAAGTCAAGCATTAAGCAGAACAAACTTAAAACCTTCATTTAAAGGATTAATTCCCCCAAAATTAAACTTGTCATCCTTTGCTTAACCTCATGTGATTTCAAACTTGTATGACTTAATTTCTTGTTTTATACCTCCTAATGTTATAAATGATGCAAAAGCATCATATGACTTCTGAGCTGTGCAATAGCTTTGTTCGACTAACAAAAATTAATTTAAATTAAATGGTTTAAATTTATTTTGGTTTAAATTTAAATGAAAATTATTCAATGAAAATCCCGACTTAAGCTCTCCTAGGCAAATTCATAAGAGAACTAGTGATGTCAGATTGACCCATAATTTTGAATCTGATCTTTTCAATTTAGCATTCAATCTAGTTCTGTGAGTGATTTGTTTGATTCGCTTATCCAGTGATACATTCAAAGCAGTTTACAGCTCACTGGAAGAGAAGATTTTCCATGAATTACAAAAATTTTGGTCTGTTCCTCATACAGTTATCATATGACTTCAAAAGACTTCACATATGGTGCATATGTAGTCATTGGACCATGAAACTATAATGTTGCTTCTTTGAAACTCCAGTCTCCATTCATTGCAATTGCACTGACATGAACGAACAGTACAGTTCTTGAAAATGTCGTCTTTTGTATTCAATAGAAGAAAGAAATTCATAAAGGTTTGGAAAAAATTGTTGACAGAATAGTCATTTTTGGGTGAACTGTATGGCGAACATCACTGTGTAGCCAACATTTTTGCTGGTTCTTTTATCTTTGTTTTTGAAAAGAATAAATCACATTTTTTTAAGCTAAGATTATACGCCGCTGTGTTACTTCAGTATTTAATGTGCTGCAGATAAACTTCAAATACATGTGGTGCTCAGTCAAGTTGGGCATATTGATTGTTTCCTGTGTAGCTGAAACAACCATGCGCTCTCACTGGAATCCTGTCGTCGTTTTACTGTTTACTTTGAAGGCAGGCCTTTGACCTTTTTGAAGATCTTCACAGGAAAAAAAAGCTACCTGAGAGCTCACTGATTTGTCAAGGCAAACGCCTTAAAGCCTGTAAGTGCATTTCCATACATTCTACAATGCTAGCGGTATTAACATATATGGGGCACATATGAAAATTCTGAGGTGTTATTTTGTTGCATTAAATAAAGGCACTTAATGTAGCATAACTGTCGCCTTTACCCGATTAAGTAGTGGACTCATGTAGTTCACAGTATTATCAGCTGTTTTGCCAATTGAGATCACCCATAAAACTTGAGCGAGAAACCCGATAACTACACCTGTTTGATCTTTCTTTTGGCAACTTGTGCATCTAAATCTTTTTTTATTTTATTGTAAGTTTGATAGTCTATAAGGACAGATTTACATGGTTGTATCATGTTAACTTTAAAATATTTAGTGTTAGGAGTTCACCTCTGTAAGAGGTTTATTTCCCACTAAATCATCTCACTCAACTCTCATTCAGCTGTGTGTGATATGTCATATTTCAAGTTTGCTTCGGCTCAGCTTGAGTCCTAATGATGTTTTAGGACCTTTTCCTCATGTTTACTCATGCTGTGCTTTTACACCAAATCCCATTTCTTACATCTTGATTTATAGTATTTGCTTTTTTACTTGGACTAATGTTTTGACTTATGAGTGGTGGTGGGACCTATGGTTTTCCAATAAAAACAACTTACATCAGGAATGTCTCATAAATTCCACTTTTTTATGCATTCTGGCAGCTGCAAACAAGCCAACGCAGAGACCTGATCAATTTTTTCGATTTGCAAAACCCACATGGTCCAAAATTACTCCCCCACGCCTTTGACTCGTGTGCTACCCAAAGGCTGTAACTGTCATTTTACTTGTTGTCTAGGCCTCAGGTTTCAGCATTGAGCTTGTGTTGCAATAGTGATCACTGTAATGTGATATGTGCGCAATGAAGTGTGCAGCAAACAAGTGGTACTTTGTTGCATTTGTTGAACAATTTGGCATGATATTGATCTGGGTAATTAACAAATCTTTGTGTAACCCATTAATCCAAGCTGCCAGATTTTTGTGAAAATAGGCTTATGCTAAGAGTGGAAGGCCCATAACTAGGATTTGTTGAAAAACCGTGAGATCCGTCGCAAACGTAATTATGCACAGATTCTGGCAGGCAGAGGAGACTAAACCACAGGAACTTGAGCTTTAAATTGTCTACAGAGCTCCCAGTTTAAAAAACAAGATTGTCATCACATTGACATTTGATCACACAAGATGTTTAATATGATTATGCTTTTAGTCCATGTGAGAGCACAATTTATATTATTGGATTAAAGGCTCAATGACTCTTTTGTAGTGGAAATGCCTGAATACATTTTAAATGGCCATGTCTCTGGTTTTAGAATTTATGAACTGGTCCATGCCCTATGGAGGAGGAACAAAAAGTAGCTGTTGGAGATGATAAACTATGGAAGATGGTCAGACTAAGTCCTTGATGAGTATTGTTAAGCATTTGTAATTTTATAAAACCTTCACAGTGTTTATTGTAATTAACATGATTTATTTTAGCTCATTACTGCAAAATCTATAACTTTTCTTTCTAACTTTTCTTTAATATTAAAAGAATTAAAAAAAACAACGATCTGGTCACACTTTATATTAGGGTCCAATTCTCACTATTAACTATCTATTAACTACAACTTTTGCCTCAAACTCCTAATTACTAGTTAGTAAGGTAGTTGTTAAGTTTAGGTTTTGAGTAGGATTAAGGGATGTAGAATAGGGAATAAGGCATTAATATGTACTAATAAACAGCCAAAATCCTAGCAATATGCATGCTAATAGGCAACTAGTTAACAGTGAGTATTGGACCCCGAACTAAAGTTTTACCAATGATCTATATATAAACAAACATATGTGACCCTGGATCACAAAACCAGTCACAAGTAGCACAGGTATATTTGTGGCAATAGCCAAAAAATTGTATGCATTTTAATTGTATGGGTCAAAATTATCGATTTTTCTTTTATGCCAAAAATCATTAGGATATTAAGTAAAGATCATGTTCCATTAATATATTTTGTAAATTTCTTACCGTAAAGATATAAAACATTTATTTTTGTGAGTGAATGCAGCACAATCGCGAACATAAATGGATAACTTTAAAGGTGATTTTCTCAATGTTTCTTTTTTTTTTTTTTTTTGCACCCTCAGATTCCAGATTTTCAAATAGTTGTATCTCGGCCAAATATTGTCCTATCCTAACAAATCTATAAATGTATAAATCTCAATTTCAAAGAATTGACCCATGTGACCCATGGTTTTGTGGTCCAGGGTCACATATACACTTTACCAGCTAAAGTACTAGTACCGGTTACCCCCCTTTTCCCTTCAGAACTGCCTTAATTCTTCGTGGCATAGATTCAACAAAGTGCTGAAAACATTCCTCAGAGATTTTGATCCATATTGACACGATAACATCACGCAGTTGCTGCAGACAAAAGCTGCACATCCATGATGCAAATCTCCCGTTCCACCACATGCCAAAGGTTCTCTTGGGTTGAGACCTGGTGACTGTGGAGGCTATTAGAGTACAGTGAACTCATTGTCATGTTCAAGAAACCAGTTTGTGCTTTGTGGCATGCATGTTATCCTGCCGAAAGTAGCCATCAGAAGATGGGTAAACTGTGGTCATAAAGGATGGACATGGTCAGCAACAGTACTCAGATAGGTTGTGGTGTTTAAGCGATGCTCAATTGCTACTAAGTAACAAAGTGTGCCAAGAAAATACCCCCACGCAATTACACCACCAGCAGCCTGAACCGTTGATGCAAGGCAGGATGGATCCATGCTTTCATGCTGTTTACATCAAATTCTGACCAAAATCTGAATGTCACAGTAGAAATTGAGACTCATCAAACCAGACAAAGTTTTTCCAACTTCTATTGACCAATTTTTGTGAGCCCATAAAAATTGTTGCCACAGTTTCCTGTTCTTGGCTGACAGGCGTGGCTTAGAAATATTCGTTTGCACACCTCAGTTGTAACGAGTGTTTAATTGAGTTACTGTTGCCTTTCTATCTGTTCAAACCAGTCTGGCCATTCTCCTCTGACCTCAGGCATCAACAAGGCATTTTCGCCCACAGAACTGCAGCTTTACTGGATATTTTCTGTTTTTCGGCCCATTCTATTTAAACCCTCTTTAAAAAAAAATTCTGCTCAGGCTTGACGCTTTTGCTAAATATATATAATACGTCGTATATAATATATAATTTAATGTACAACATAATTCACAAATTTGATAAGTCTTATTCGAAGAGGATCAGAAGGCTGAGTCCTCACTAGACAAGAGGAGCTGGGGATGGAGGAGGGTAATTATCTCCTGAGCAACGCGATAAAGCTGCTGCTAATACTGAATGGGTCTTATACAGTGCTATGCATGAGTTTAGACACCCATGCTAAAGTTGACTAAAAAGAGGAATCTTTTGGAAATTGAACTTAATGCCTTAATTAAAATTTTTTGGAAAAATCCAACCTTTAAGGACACCAATTTTTTTTGCGAATGAATAATGTATCGTAAATAAATAAATGTTCTTCCTTAAAATACAGGTGCAAAAAATATACCTAGAGATTGGCATGGAGTGCTTTCCATAAGATCATATCTCAATGCAAATCAAACCAGCTATTAGGCTAACTGAAATAAAACCATGCCAATCTCTAGGTATGGTGAAGGCTATGTGATGATGTGGGGCTATTTTAATTCCAAAGGCCAAGGGAACTTTATCAGGATGCATAGTATCCTGGATCCATGAAGTAACTGGCCTTTAAAAATAAAAATCTGCCTGGCTCTATGGGAATTTTACATAGGGGTGTCCAGACTTATGCACCCTGTATTTTAAGGAAGAACATTTATTTATTTACGATACATTATTCATTCACAAAGAAAATTGGTGTCCTTAAAGGTTGGATTTTTCCTATTTTTTTTAATTAAGGCATTAAGTTCAATTTCCAAAAGATGATTTTTTTTATTCCTCTTTTTAGTCAACTTTAGCATGGGTGTCTAAACTTATGCATAGCACTGTATATGGGGATGCTGTGATAGCCGTCGTATTGCACAATCGATGTACAATCAAGGTTGTCAATAGAAACATTTCTTGGAAAATAAAATGGGAATGAAAATGCTTTTTTAGTGAAGCATATTTACAATGAATGGTTGGATCATGTCACTTGTCAATATAAGATTAGTTGTCTTTACAAAATGAAAGACATTTTGTGAACATGGTTTGTCAGCTTGTCACCTTGTAGTAAAGAACCACCTACCCCAGGGGCATCAGTGTCCTCAAAGTTAGGAGTGATCCTGCACTATTTTTTTTTTTTGCTCACAGCACCAGTCTGACGACATTTAGTCACAACTTGCTTTTATTGTTTTACTGTTTATAATGTGATTATTGCAACTTGGTCATCTCACAAATGTCAGTTGAACAATGTGAGCCTATGAATCAGAGTTAAATTAAATACTTCACACATGCATCAGCCTAAGTGAGTCACTGCCTTTTCAGAATAATTAGATATGGTTGAATAGCGATTATTTCTCTCTTTTTCAAATAGACAGTATGCTGGCAAACATGCGTTTATCGGGCCCCCCAGGCACATAGTGTAATATTTAAATTCATTATATTTAATCATTCCATTTAGTTATTAAATTGTGCAGGGTTCAAATTATGATTTCATCTTTGTGGGGGTCTCGTAAAAAAAGAAGTAGCCTATGAGCAGGCTGCAGGAGTGGTGTAGCTTACTAATGTAGGCCTAAATAAATAAAAATGTTTAATAAAAAAGCGTTGCTAACACAATTCAATTTAAATAGTACATTTGGTTTAATTTGTCGTTTAATGAGGTCTAATATGTTGTTTATATATAAATTAATACATCCCACCAAGTGTGTATTTAAGTGGTCCACTGGCATAACTTTTGCCAAGCGTCTCGGAGGTTCTGGGTTCTAATCCGCACTCGTATAGGTTTTTTTTTTTCTTTTTCTCATCAAAACCGATTATGTTTATCAGTGGTTGTATATCAGGCAAGGACACGTTTGTGTGCATTTTGTTTTGTAATTTCACCGGAACGAATAGAGAGTCTCCATAACGGATTGAAGCGCGCGTCCGAGTGAAGACAGTGCGCGAGCCACAAGAGAACACAGTATCCACGCCACTGATCGCAGTGGCAACAAGCACTTTGATCACTTTATTTAAAAAAACATTTCAGCACTAGATCGCCTCTTATTTAACAAATGAACTAAATTGATGCTCTGCTAGTTAACTGAAGATGTTTTATTTATTTGTATTGGTATATTAGTGCCGTGAGATGTTTCAAAAGTGGTGGGGACAATATCGACCTTAGCAAAAAGTGGTGGGGACATGTCTCACCCGCAAATTACGCCTATGTTAAAATAACACTTGCCTGATGGGTTATGCTACTGCTCGGACGTTGAAGTCACTTCTGTGAGTTGAGAAAAGTCAGTAAAAGTCCTGGCAGAAAGCGAAGCATAAGGATGTAGTGTGATGACAATCCGAGATCCCGCGAGATCCATGTGTTTGGAATCTTGTCCTATTTTTTATGTCACGCTACAGTAGTCTGAAGGAAAAAAGTGCTTTATTTGTAGGCTAATTTAAAATAATGGTGCTGATGATTTTTAGAGACCCCCACAGTATGATTTTACTGCTTCCATGGGAGCTCATCCTCTCTCTATGGGCAGCTCCCACTTGCTCCCACGTAATTCAAACCAGATGTATTATAAGATCATTAAGGACAAGTGTTTAAACTCATTTGTTTTTCCATTAGCTATTGAAGATAACAAATAAGTGAGGAAAAAAAACAACGTGAAATCAATGCATCATGGAAGTGAGGTTAAGTTTTGTAACAGTGACTCTTGCTCTTGCCTATGGAATGGGTGTACGTGAGTGAAGACATGGTGAATCATTATCTAAAGTGATTTCCATATGTACATTTTTAATAAAGACAAATGTGTCTTGAATATGATCTATGAGACCTAAATATATTTAATTTCTGTTAGCAATTAAATGGTTTTATTTTACGAAAGAGAGGTTGTTTTTAAGAGGAAATACGTTTATATAAATAATTTATATAGAAATACAGTACATTTGTTAACTTAAAAAATATCTTTGAACAAAGGAAGTTTGTATTCGTCTGCCAATAAGTTGTAAAGCTCTTTTAATAGCAGATGCAATGTACACAATTGTCCTCGAGTAACAGTATTTCGATGTAAGCCATGGTAATGAGGCACATAATCCTGTGCTTGATTATTTTCTCTTATCTCTTTAAAAGAGTTATTGTACAGGATTAGGGATAAGTGTTTGCTTTTCTTTCTTTTTTTTAAGTCCCCCTGTTGTCAATAATTGTATCCCTTAAAACTTAAAAAAAAAAAAAGTTTTCCTTCATGCCTTAAAATTGCCTTGAATGTAACTCTACACCCTTGCCTCATTTAGTATAGCGGTACTATGAATATGCAAATTAGCCCTGCCTCCACTCACTCACACCAGCGCAGAGATCCACTCGTTGATGATCACAATTTGACAATGTAGCTTGTGACTTCAGAAACACCAGTGATTTCATACTGTGTTTTTGAGACTGTCTTTGGTTCACTGCAGTTTTAAGGAGAAAATACATTTGTACATGGTTTGTCTTAAAGCACATTAAAAACACCACATAGACATATAAATCAACATTAAGAGCTTGATTTTCATCTATAAGTGGTTATGTACAGTATCCCTTAAAATAACAAGACACCTTTTTACCAACAGCAGAAGTGTCAAGCCTGAGCAAAAACAATATTTGTAATAATAATTTTTTATTATTAAATGTATTTATTTATTATGAAATCAAAATGGGAGTTTTGTAACACTAAACTGGCTGATGCAGGTAAGCTTTCTATCACAAACACCACTAACTTAAAGCAACACCAAATAACTTTTCCTCTTCGGTCCCCCTACAGATTGGAAGTGGAATTTGTCCATTACCGCTTTCGTAAATAATTTAGCCTACCGCAGCCTACTGTCGCACGCTACTTGTTTATCCAGCACCGGCTTTGGAATGAACGATGTCCACAGACAAGGTAGAGTATGTTGCATGATTTTATGAGGTATGATGTATTGCGACATCAGAAACGAAGAAAAACAAAATAATGACTATAGTGACGCTTGCCGTAAAGTAAGTCAAATTTGTAGTTTCAAACGCTACCCGGTCTGGCAAACTTGCATATTGCGGTTATAGCAGATATAGGGCCGCAAAGCGAATGCAGAAGTGCCTTTCACCCTGTTATGACTTGATGAACCACTGAAACGATTTTGGAAACATTATTTTAAGGTAAAAAATTATCTTTAGTGTTGCTTTAAAAAAAAAAAAAAACTCTGTGTCTTGTCTTTACTTGTCACTCTGCATTAGCACCTTACCAAACAGAATAAATGAATGGCGTTGTTCATGTGGTTTTTATCTGGTGACCTTTGAAATGAATAGTTCGTCACTGAATGAATATTCAGTCATTATTTACTCTGCCTCATGTCTTTATAAATTCAAGAGTTATTGTTTTTACTTTAGCTTATGAAACACAAATGATATTTTTGAAGTTTTCTAAAGTCAAACAATTTTATTTTGTAATGTAACATTTACGATTCAAGTCATACCATTATTGTACGTACAATATTTCGTTGCTGCAAACTTATTGCCATTTGGCAATATTTGTCATTTTGAATTCAAAATACATCACTGTATATACACTAGCCTACCGTTTAAAAGTTTGGCATCAGTAAAAATGTTTTTTAAAGAATACTTTTATTCAGCAAGTATGAATAAATTTGAAAAGTGACAGTAAAAATATTAATAATGTTACTATTTCAAATAAATGCAGTTCTTTGAAACTTTTTTTCATCAAAGAATACTAAAGAAATCTATCACAGTTAAGCTGCAAAAGCATTTAGGTGCACAACTGTTTTTAACATGATCTATGTTTCCATCCACCTATTTTTATGTGAATTTTGGGATATCGCATAAAAACAATGTGCATAAATTCTAAAAATGCTCGATAAGATATGCGGATAACTACGATGGAAACTGAATTTACAGAGTAAATCCCTCAATGCGCAACAAAAAAACTCAACAGTAGATGTGATAACTGGACTAACCAGTTAATTGATCTCATCACACAGCATCTCAAATATTAGTTTGATCATTCTGAAATACCTGAGCCAAACACCAAAACACCACCATCCGAACAGAAGATAACATGATGACACTGTAGATGTTAATAATGTATGATTTTGCTTCGAATTGTCAACCATTCCTTTAAGACACCAAAAACCAAGTGACAAATGACACGAAGTGGCTTAATCTTAAAAGCCATTGTCTCGCTATAGTTACCACCACTTGCCAAGGAGCCACAATGGTGATTTCCTGCATTTGATCTGGAAGTGGCTATTTTAAGATGCAGTGGTCACTGGTTCTCTCATGTAAACAGTGATACAGAGACCTCAGCTAGAACAATTGTGGGAATTTCCAGGGTATATGCAGTGAGTCTTGGTTCATAGTGCTCTCCTGCTGGGTTTGACTTCTTAGCTGTATAACAGCTGGATACGAGCAAATCCGCAGCAGGAAACCGCTCATTGGCCACTGAAGCCAAGGTGCTGAAGTGTTAAAGTTGACCCTGACCTCAGACAGCTCCCACATCAGCTCCCACATACGATCAGATGGAGTTACGATTAACCACAAGTCAGTACCCCTGTATCTTTTTTCACTTGAAGATAACTCCCTGATTTCTCTGTGCTTCCAGGGAAATCCTGCCATGTGATAGATCTAGACCGTGTAATCTTGAAGATATATCAGTCTGGTTTAACTACCTCAGAAAGGTTATGAAAAACAGACTAGACTAAGCCACCCAGTTTTATGACATTTTAAGATAAGCTCATTGTGAACTAACAAAAGCAATATAAGTTGGAAAATAAAGGTGAAAGCTGAAATGTGTAACAGATATACAAAAACACTGACTGTAGTCAAACAGGTTTCCCTGAGCACTTCCCTTGTCTGCCATTGGCCGGTCAAACAAATAGCCCTGCCCAAAACTCACACCATTGGTTGAGCCAACATGATGTGCAGATCTGAGTGCTCAAAAAACTTTTGGTTACACCTCAGACAATATTTTACACAGCTTTCGAAGGGAGTCAGCATAGAAATGGTTTTCTTTTAGTTTTCTGCATTTTAAGCCATGAGTATTTTAACATTGGAAAAATTACACTTCAGCTTAAAAGATAGTCACTGAACTGCCTAACTTTTGGGACTAACAGTGTGTGCGCTTTCCCCTAATTTTCTATGCAAGCCTCTCTTTTGTTTAAGCAGAAAGTCAAAATCCCATATGACCCTTAAGACTTAAGTGATTTCACAGACCGGAACTTTTTATATATAGCATGGTAACTGATTTTTTTTTTTTTTTTTTCATTTTTTATTAATAATTCCCTGGAGTGTAATGATTTTTTATGAATCTGAGATACAAACAGCACAGAAATGCAACACATAATTTGATGAATACTCCGGGTTATGTCATGAGTCTTTCTCTCTTCTTAGAAGGCTGAAAAATCTCCTGAGCGCTGTCACTGCCTTCCACCATGTCTTCTCGAACAAAAAAAACATTACATGCGCACCTGCGTCAGACTAATGCTGAATGGACAGGATTTACCGCGTTTTGTGATTTGCTTTTTTCATTTGTGGCGGCCAGCCACAATTTCAACACTGACCGCCACAAACGCTTCCCATTCATTAACTAGACTGTGGTGGCCCGAAAATATATTTAAACTTCTCATAATAACATAAAAGGTCTTTAATGTGGTGTTTTGCGGCAATGCTGTCAAACAAACTAAAACCTAAAGCACGATAAGGCTTTGTGTCCTTATCAAAAGACTGTCAGTTTGCTCTACGCACTTCGCTCACGCGATCAGCACATGATCAGCTGGGTTTGATTCTTAATACCGGTTCACAGTGAATTAATGCAGTGAACTCCATCTGTGTATGTGCTGTTTAGCGTGGATTTGGGAATGTAGCGCATTAAACACATTATTTTCAGTAACAGCATTTCACTAGACAATGTAATACACATTTGTAAACTTTTTTTCTGCCAAAATAAAAGCTTGACTGCAGTTATAAAAGCTCACAGGTTTATCGCTTGCATGTATAGAAATTAGGACAAAACTAATTATGAAAGTTGTATTTATTTTTTAGTGCATTTGTTTTACAATATATGGCTATTACTGTCATAGGAATAATATTATAACATTGTTATTATTATTATTAGTAGTAGTAGTAATAGTACCTCTGTGTATAGATAAGATGACCCTGATTATAAGACGACCCCCGTCCCCCCTTTTTTTTTTTCAATGCTTTTATTTGAAAATAATTTCCATACTGCATATTTTTCATATTTAAATTTTTGTATTGAAAGTATGGTAAATACTGGTAAAATGTACCAACAATCACATTTAAAAAATAAATAAAAATTGAGATTTGCGATTTGCTTGCGATCATCTAACACTACACTCTGACACCGTATTTCTTGGCACACTCATTTTACGCGTATTTAGTGCCATCTATTGTTAAAGGTGTATTACTGACGTAAAAGTCTAGACCTTGAATATAAGACAACCCCGTTTTTTCAGGTTTGATCTCTGGGCCGGGATGCCCACACAGCTACCGACGCCTGCAGCTCACGGCATCGGACAGGTAAGTCCTGCCTGCCAGGTCGAATGGGAGTGTACATGATTCCAACCACTCGACCAAGAGGGCTCACACGCCGTCCGACGGTAGCCTGCAGCTATAGGCGAGTGGAGATCTGAGCGATTCCAACCACCCAACCGGGAGGGCCCCCACAGCATCCGACGGGAGCTTGCAGCATTGGATGGGCGAGCCCTGCCAGTCAGTTAAATGGAGGCATGAGATTAACTGATGAGGGTTTCTCTGGCTTTCCTGATATGAAAGCGATTGGACCTGATATAGCTCTTAAAAGCTTTTGATGATCATCGACTGAGCGCTTGAATTTGCTGTTGAGAGAGACCTTTTTGGGCCATAGTGGTTGTTGCTGCCCCTATACGAAATGAGGGGCTGCAAAAATTGTCAGGTGAAATGCCAGATTGAATCAGAATTGATTTGAGTGTTTTTGGAACCAAAAACAAGTGACAGAGTGGTTGGAGTCATCCACAAAAAGTGGGTCGGATTTGGATTTGGCTTGTGAGTTTCTGAAGTAAAGATAAGATAAGAGACCCTGGAAAAGCTGAACAGCTGACAGGAGATTGAAGATATAAATGAAATTACCTTTTTTGATTTGATCTGTTTTGCTTTGTTTAATGAAATAAGAAATTGTTTCGCCATCTAAAACTGATAGATCCGAAATTGTAGGACTTTTAGGCTGACATTGGAGGTGATGGTGAGTTCAGAGCACATGAGAAAGCAAAGATGAACATTGCATCGAGTGTGCTGGTGTAGAGAGATAGCCTAAGCGAAGGGTGGAGATACACTTAGACAGAATTTCCAGAGTTATGGGTTTTCTGGTGTCCGGGCGGGTAGGTTGAGTTCTTTGAATACCTTTGATAAGGAGGGAGGTCTACGTGTTGATTATATCGGGAGAAGCTGTACCATAAATTAATTTATGAAAGAATTGGATCCCACCTAAGTACCCTCTATTGGAACCAGTTTGGAGGTTTTTGATGCTGTTTAGATAAGAAACGAATGAGAACTACAACAAACGGCTGGTAGGGACTACACAACATTCCTCCCGGGTTAGTGACATCACCAACCCCAATATTTACATAAACCCCGCCCCCTGAACACAATTTATAGATTATCAAGACAGAATATGCTAATCAATGACTAGAAGATAACTACACATAAGCTACATAAATTCATCAACTAACCATTCAGAAATGTTGTCTACATGTTGTCACTTCTTGAGTCTCTCCCATCTTTCTGACTCCGGTTTGAACATAAAAGGCTAAAGGTTTTTGAAATTTTCAGTTCATGTCTGTGGTAATCGAAGCTGCTAATGGTGCGTTCAAGTCCTCATGGGAAGTTCGTACGTACGAGGTGGGAAGTCGTGTTTATGGCGGCAGGTGCGTTCAAGTCACTTTCGTCGGAGTAAGATGGTGGAGTACTTTCTCTTAATTAATTACACAAAAAAAAGGTTCTTAAACTAGAAAATAAAGAACAAAGAAATGTGCATCAGGCGTACTTTTTTAATGTTTTTAATTAATTTATGAAGCCACTGCCAACTTTATCATTACATGTTGCATTGTTATATTATAATCCCATCATATTCTGTGCAGGCAATTAGCTTACTGCGCTGTAAATAGAAAAGCCTGACAATATCACTGCTAAATACTGTACCTTTAAGTATTGTGGTATTCCGCCATGTTTCTCAGTGACACGCCCACAACTCGTAAAGATTGGGGGCTTAGAGAAAACCCAGAGCTCCCCACTGGTATTTACGACATTGTGGTGGGGTTCATGTGCGTTCAACTCGTAAATACTATCTATGCGAGATGACTTGAACGCACCATATAAGAGCTCTTGAAGCTCCGCACCCTGTACTGGGAGCAGCAGCTCATTTGCATTTAAAGGGACAGACACAAAACAAGGCGTTTTTGCTCACCTTCAAAAAGTGACAACTTTAACATGCTATATAAAAATATCTGTGGGGTAGTTTGAGCTAAAACTTCACATACACACTCTGGGGACATCAGAGATTTATTTTACATCTTGTGAAAAGCGCATTATACCACCCCTTTAAAACCCGTTCAGCCTTTTCAATTTGAGCCAGAGCGCAAAATTAGTGAGGATGAAAACATTGAAGATGGTCAATGTCTCTGTGGCTATTGCTAATGGATCGAACTACTATTGTATGGTTGACGTGTAAAAATCGTCATATATGTCACCTGAATGCATTACACACAGTGAAACATGCTAAGAAGATGCTTTTTAAGCTATCACAGATATTTCATGCATCACAGCACACACAAGCTTTGAGACAATCTGCCTCAATCCAGATGTGTTATGGGCTGCCCTTGTCAGTCTCCACGGCAGGTACAACATTTGGTTTAAGCCTACACTTATATCCATCGCCTCCCGTAAGCTCTTTCAGTAGCTGTCGTCTACTAAAAGCCATCAGGGCTAAAGTGGAGAGAACAAAGACGCGGGTCTTAAGGAAGTTGTATTCGTCCACAGGCATCTTCCCATTCTTTTCTCCTCTTCTTATAGCTAGGAAAGTAGTGAAGACTTGCATTGCTTCTCTTGTTGCCCTTCGACTTTTACAACCATAAACTGCACAATGTCACGGAGCCCCTAAAGGGACATGGTGGTGGAAAAAATATTTTTCACATCTTTTGCATTCCCTCACAAAACTTTTGCGTTCCCCTGAGAAACTTAGCGTTCCATCGCAAAACTTTTGCGTTCCCTTGCAAAACATGTTGTGAGCTCGGACCAATACTTCCTGTTTAATGTCCTGCTGGCAGTGTTTCAGGCAGCTCTGTATGTTAAGAATGGAGCGGTTGGAGATGTTAACAATGTTACAATGTTAACAATGGAGACTCTCAACAGAAAAATAAAAGAAACTAAGAGAAATAAAAGTGAGACTTGAATGCCTTGAATTAAGCTGTTTAACCAGTGTTCTTCTGATCTTGATTTGGGTTCTTTAGTCTGCTCGTCTACATGGCTACTCCATCGTCTGTAAAGCTACTCCATGGCTGCTCTAAGTATCTTCTAACGCATTCTGGAATCTTCTCATGGTTTGTTTGTGTCCTAAGATTTTAAACTCAAATGAGATCTCTTTACTCTCCAGCTCTAGCAGAGAGTACAGAGGGTACAGTTTAGACATGATTCCTATTATAAGAATACGAAACATTTTAAACAGATTTCAATCAAGACATCTTCTTAATTAAGAACATATGATCGTACTGATAGGAAACAAGACACACTTTCATTCAAAAATCTAATAGTTATAACAATTACATGACTTATATGTGATCTAAGCATAATAGAGACATAGGTCATAGACATAAAATTATGTAGTTGAGCGATGTTTGATTATAAGTCAGTCAAGAATTGTTTTGGGATGAATTTATGTATTTTGATATGTAAAGTCTCAGTCTTTCTCAGTTTTAAGAGATTTCAACCCAGGGCTTGTTCAGAGGTCCTAAAGAAGAAGATCTGTTTTGTATATCTGTCATGGGAACAAACAACCTCTGCGGTTATCTTGGTCAGGCCCCGAGCTGTGCCATCTCTGAACCATTCAGGGTAACACTTTATTTTACAGTGTCCTTGTTACATATTACATGTACTTACCATAGAAATAACAGTAAATTATACATAATTACATGCAACTAACCCTCAACCAAATCCTTCCCTAATCCTACCCTAACCCTATAGTAAGTACATGTAGTTGCTTAATATTACTCAGTACTTAAATATATAATTACACTGTAACAATGACACCTTAAAATAAAGTGTAACCCCATTCAGTCTTTTCCAAACTATCAAACGTTGACAACGTTCTTCCTTTAGTTGGGCTCATCTCTTTGAAGCTTGCATGGCCATAACGTTCTTAGCTGGGTTTTTTCGTTGGTTAGCTCAGACTGGCTAGAGCCCACTCCATTTATGGCCCTAGATTAGACTGTTGATTTGGGGTCTAGAGGGTTGAGTTCTGTGTGGAATTATGTTTGAACGAATCACCTGGAAGATTCATTTGTGTTTGGTTCGCCCTCAGATCCTACACATATTATGAACATGTTGTAGTGTAACCAAGGAGCAGTGATGTGTGAATTTGGTGACAGTACAGTATGTTACAGTGAAGTTATTGAATATTCTTCATAATATAAAATGTGCAAAAGGGTTTTGCAGTTTGCAGACGGTCCCTTATTCGGACTTGTCTCTCAGCCTCCTGCTTAGCTAGTTTTGAGGAAAATTGGGTTGTAGCTCGTTGTCTATGTTACTATGATTGTAAATGATTGTCATTTGTGTTTTAACAACGTTTAGCTCACGAGTTTTATCTGTGAATATATTGCCAACTTTATTGAACTCCTTAAATGATGTACTCACTGACCGCATTTGAGTCCAAGTTCAAACACTATGAAACACTCCAGAGCTGTTTGAAAGACTGCCAGCGGGACATTAAACAGGAAGTGTCTGTCTGAGCTCACAGCAGTTTTTGCGAGGGAACGCAATTTTTTTTGCGAGGGAACACAAAAATCTTTGCTGGGGAACACAAAGTTTCTTGGGGAACGCAAAAGATTTGAAAAATATTTTTTTTTCCACCACCATGTCCCTTTAGGGGCTCCGTCCAATATAGCATTTTGTCACTGAGTGCAAGTGCAACTATTTGACGTCATCAGCACAGAATGCACTGCACACCTAAAATAAGCGTGCCCCCCATTGACCAAAATATGTATAAAACGATGTGGATTTTTTAAATAACATAAATCTTTCCAGGGTTTTCTACAACATATTTCAGTAAGAGACATAATTATGACCGCCGCTAGCGTAGCTAGCGAAAGCGGTCATATAGGGATTGTCAAAGATTTTTTTTTTTTTTCGTCACCTTACTGAATTTTTCGTCAACGATACCAGGGACACCGAAGCACCGGGGAACATGAAATTTGGTGGGCATGTAGCCCCACTAGACTTCTAAGGAAAAATTTCGTTTGGTCCCCGGGGGCCACTCCCCCCCCGTGCTGGGCCCCCTCCAAACCCCAAAAAATGCAGTTTTTCCTAAATAACTACCTGAACCGTGGCACCGAGGATGAAGAAATTTTTATGGTATGTTGGTCTACTAGACTTTTACGGAAAAATTTCGTTTGGTCCCCGGGGGTTATAATTGTATAACCATTACATCGTGTCATACAATATGTCATTGTTTTATGCTGATTTGTGTATTTCACAAAAAATACACCAACAGATTATATGACTCACATAGCTAAACAACAGGGAGATTCCTATGACTTGCTCTAAACATGCAAGCATGAAATAAGTTTCAAATTCATTCCTTAATTTCAAACAAGAAGAGGTTTTTCATATATTCCAGAACTGGATTTTTTTTTTAAATCCAATTAACAAGTCATCAGCCTGTTTTTTGATGGAGTATATCTTACAATGAGTATCTTATTGTTGCTGACAAGTATGCACATAAGGGACTGCGTCAAACCATACAAATTGGTTAGCACATCGACTAAATGACCTCTTGCACGTTCTTAGTGCGAAAGAGCACAGATGTGAGGGCCTTGTCGAACTCTGCAAAGTATTATTTCTCCATGAGGACCTGATTTCCCAAAGAATCTGGGAACATTTTTCACAAGGACAGACTGGGTTTGGGAAAAAAAGGTCATGTGGGGTAAACAAGTTTGGGGGTGGGTGTGTCTTCAACGAACAAGGACACACTTCATGTTCATACAATCTTATAACTTGTGAGCTCTGAAATAACTTTGATACTCTTGAGGAGGCACCTCTTAAATTCAACCGGTGCAAGCAAATGAGCACCTTTATTAGCCAATTCAGAAGCTTATATAAGTGTCAGTCCTATTGCTAATGCTAATCCATTTAGGATTGTTTTGATTTAATCAAATTTAATCTAACAAGGGGCTTAAGGTTCAAACATGTTTGGGTGCGTCTATAGCTGTAGCACGTCCTCCCGAACATCTGTTTTGTCACTATTTTGTTTGCATGGGTGGGTAATAAAAACTCTAAATGGCCAGCGTGTGTTTCTGCTTTATAATATATTGTTAGTTTAACAATCTGTTAATACACAGAACACAGGCATAACAGATCTGTTTCTGAGCCATGATCATTCTGAAATTTGATTAGTATATTAGTGATACCTGTATATCAAACCACTGTTTTGGAAAACATATAGTGTTATTTTATTGTATAATCTTACAACTTTTAAAACATACAGTAGGTGACAACTTGCCCCAACTTAGAATTCCTGTAACTCAAGCAGTGGATCATGGTGCTAACAATGGAAAGATTCCCAGGGGAAGCATCAATAGTTGATGATAGTATAATAATATATGGCTTGAATACAATGTACTGTAAGTCACTTTGGAAAAAAACATCTACCAAATGCATTAATGTGAATTTATTCCTGATGAAGACTCACATTTCAGACAGGGTACAGTTGCCAGGAAAATACAAGCTCTATGCCTATGCATTCCTGAAGCCTGTGGATAAGACAGCAGCAGTTTAACATGAGCTTGCTATCTCTAAAATAAGATGCTGTCAGGCATCATCAAAGGGGGTCAGGGGTGAGAAGCCATTCGACAGCCCTTGTCTGTTTGAAGATGTTAAAAAGGTCCTGCAGACACTTGGGTGATAGGAAGTCAAAGTGACCTGCTTTAATCTCAGACCAGTGTTGGGGGTAACGAGTTACAAAGTAACGGATTACAGTAACGATATTACTTTTTTGGGTAACGAAATGAAGTAACGCATTACACTAAAAATATCGGTAACTACACTACTTTACTAGACTATAGGAACGCGCTTTCCTGCGTTACTCAAGCCGTGTTTGCCTGCATGTAAGTGGTGCGTGCATGTCTGTGTTTGTGTGTTTGTGTGTGTGTGTGCTTGCACCGTTGTCATAGAGATCGATTTGAGTGACGTAGCTGCTGGTGCGAAGGAGAGCGGGAAATGGAGACGGAGACGGAGACAGGGGATTTCAGCCAGTGGCGATATT